>NW_021639845.1:960341-983437 GCF_002087225.1 Trypanosoma theileri
TATATATATATATATATATATATATATATATATATATATATATATATATACTGGGATTGTGGTGATAGTACTGGTAGTAACGAATCTTAAATAGAAAGAGAAGATATGAGAAAAGAAGTAAGGGATATATATTTATATATATAATATAGTTTGCTCTACAAAAATTGTTGGTGTATTATTATTATTATTATTTTTTCTTGGCTTATTTTTAAATTGTTTGCAGTCATATTGAGATTTGATCTTGGCTGAGTAGTCTCTGTGTGTTTGTTAGAAAGAGAGAGGGAAAGCAGTTAAAGTACTCTGCTTGTCCCTATTTTACTGTTGTGAATGTGAGGCTTTTGTTGATGGGGCTCTGATGAAGAAACAGAAAAGAAGAGTGTCAAACATTAGAATGCTTTTGTAAAATGGAAGAAGAGGAGGAGGAATAGAAGAAAAAAAAAAAAAAAGAACTTCATGTCTTGTATCGAAAGTAATTCTCGTTTCACAGTGACATATTTATTTTTTCTTCTTCTTTGTTTTCCTAATTACTAATATAGGACACTTCTGACAGCCATTAAGTGGATATAAAGTCTAGTTTGAAGACTTACTTTTCTTTATATTTTTTTTTTTGATTTTTGATTTGTTTTTGCAGACCCTTTGTCTATGTGTGATTGTATTATTATTTCTATCTCTCTGTCTCTGTGTGTGTGTGTGTTCTACAATTTGGTTGGTGTTCCATTGTATTGGCCCTTAGTAATCTGAATTAATTCTTTGTTTGTTTTTCTCTTTTCTCTCTCTCTGTTTCTGTTTCTGTCTCTGGGGATTCACCCGTATCTGAAAGCCACAGAGTTGTATATATACATATATACATAACGGGTGTGTGTGTGTTAGGCGATGAGTCAGTTGTTTTCTACCAGTTCCCGCTCTGCTGTTCGCTGCGGCGATGGTTCCCGCAGTCTACACACGGCGGCTGGTCTCTGCACTTCCTCTACTGTCGACAGTGTTGTTAGTAGTATTGCTAATACTACTATGACTGGTGTTGACTGCAGTGTTCCGTTAACAGATGACAAGGATAACACCTGCGGGATCGGGTGTAGTGACGGAACAACAACGATAGACGCTGCAGAGGATAAGAATAGGAAAGAAGTACCTGATGTTATTTCAAGACTTCCAAATTCACAAGGTGAAAATATGTTTCTGAATCGAACTAATGATAACTGCATAAAGTATGGAAGAAAGAATGCAACAACAACACCGGTTGGTATAAATATAAGTCAACCGAGTCAACTAGTACCATCACAAGAACCTCAACGATGTTCAACTCTCCACTCTAAGAATGGAACACGTTCTCAATCTACAGAAAGAGAACCGTTGATGAATAACCGACATACTCCTTTATCATTTATAGTTACAGGAGGAGGACCAAATGGCCGGAGTCGAAGAAGTATTCTTCCAGAGGAGAATGTAGGTAGTAGTAGATCAGGAAAGCGTTGGATTTTGAGTGATGGTCCAGAGTCTCGTGGAGAAACAGGGGAAGAACCAGTTTTACTTAGTACTGTTCTTGATCGTGGTTGGGGGAAAATGTGTGAGCAAGAAGCTGCGTGGTGGAAACAACGTTGTGTGATAGCTGAGCAGCAACTCGCTATTGCTATTCAACGTGTGAATGAATACTGTAGTGCGACAACAACAGCAACAACATCGTTACCATCTTCTTCTTCTATACAATTGGATACGTTGGAAACTCAAGAAAAAGAGAAAACTTCCATTCATTCACCATTGATTTCTGAGTTAGAACTAGAAAACAAACGTTTACGGACTTTGTTGGCTCAGAGTAAAGAAAATAGTGTGAAGTTAGAGGAGGTAGAAAGAGGATCTACGGTAGTACGTTGTAAACAGGATATAGAAACAAAGAAAAATAATTGCATAGATGTTTTAATAAATAAAACTGATAGAGAAGTACAATGTATGCTGGATGAGAGATGCCATGATCTTCAAGAATCAGTTAAGCTGCTTCGCTCAGAGCGTGATACCCTTAGGAATGAATTATATGAGGAAGTTATTAAAAGAGAAAACCTAGAGACAGATCTCCTTGCGAAAGAGGAGCATCAACATTCACAGCAAGAAGAATGGCTCTCTATGGAGTGTAATCTAAAAAAGAAACAGGAACTATTAGCCACTTCACTGCGTCAAACTCACCTTAAAGTCTCAGAAATGTCAGAACAAGTTGAAGAAAAAGAGAAGGAACTGCAGAAGGCCCAATTACGGATTCATTTAATGGAGGAGGAGCTATCTATGTCTAAAGCGGAGGTGATGCGACTGAGAGAGACGGGTGAAAAGAATCTACAAGAGGGACGACGACTTCAGGAACAATTACAAAAACTGGAGGCGGACCTTTATTTACATGGTGATATAAAGAATGAAAACATAAGTGGAAAAGACGGAAGTAATTTAAGTGATTCATTTCAAGAACATACAGATGGACTACTACGACGTGTAGTGGATAGAATGCGTCGTGTGAATTCAGATGAAAAATGGATTGCATCACAACTTGTACAGACATTAAAAGGTATTGGAGTGACAGAGTTAATTGAAAAGACGGATTCATCTTCTTTAGAATCTATTGGCCGTTTAGAGTTGCAGCATTTAGTACATTCAATTGAGACACTCATAGCCTCTATTGCAAAAATGCTAAATGATAATGATGATGATTGGAAAATGACATCTGATACTGTCTGCGAAGAGACGTACGATACGTTATCAACTAGTGCGTTAAATAATATAAATTATGCTGACCTCCTCACTCGAGCAAAAGACTCTCTGTCTCAACTAGAGACATGTATAAATGCGCAAAAACAACGTCATATGGAATTGAGAGAAGAACTTGAAGTTGTTCGTAAAGATCGAAACGAACTTGTAGGACAACAAAGTAAGCAAGTGCGTCACTTACAGAAGTTGTTACTAACTGCCGAACAGGAAAAGGTACGTTTAATGCTTGATATTGAAGAGCGTGATAAAATAATTCGACGTTTAAATGAGGAATCTTCCTTGACAATGTCAATAAAAAAACCTTCTACTTCTTCATCAGAGGTGAAACATATCTCTGCTTTAGAGTCGCAAGATATGAAAGCATCTCCATTCCCCAATAGTTATTTGGGGCGACTATTAGATCATGTAAACCTGCAAATGGAAGAGTTTTACCATGCACTCCACTCAAGAATGATGATGGCAGTGGAGTCCTTTGCGCAGTTAAAAGGTGAGGAGTTATTACATATAAAGGAACGTGCGGCTGCCCTGCAAGGACAACTGCAACGCCTCCGTGAAGAGCGGGTGTCAAATCAGCGGGTTCAAGATGAATGCTTTGAGGCCCTGCGAGCCCAACTCATTAAGGTTCGTGCTGAGCTTGCAGAGAAGGAGCAGGCATTGCGTATAGCATTAACTGCGCAGATAAGACAAGAGACGAACGGCCGACCGCAGCGCTCCTCCTCCTCCTCCACCTCGTCGATTGTGAAAATTTCTGGAGAGACTACACTGAGACCAGAGGAGTCGCTGCTTAGTCTACCCACTCCCCGCAGTCCCTCCGTAACCTTACCAGCCGTATTCTCTGCGGAAGAGTCCTTACCACCACCATCACCACCACCACCCTTGCTACAGAAACAACATGAAGAAGAAGAAGAACAACAACAACAACAAAGACAACAACGAGAACAAGAAAAAAAAGAAGAAGAAGATAAGCAAAATCAACATCATAACGGGAGAGATTTGACAAAACCTTTTGAAGAGTTGCGCTCCACAGTGTCGGCTCACTCTTATAATAAGCATGACCTAGAAGGAGATGATGCATTGCCGATTCATTTTACAGGAAGAAGTACGCCTGGAAGGCGAACTGTAACCTTTGCCCCATCTGTTATTGTTGTTGAAGAGCAGCGGCGAGAAGGTGATGATAAAGAAGAAGAATGGGACAATAAACTCAAAGAGTACCAACAACAAGCAAACCCTCTTTCTTATGCTGCTCTTGCTTCCCGTTCTCCCTCTTCGAGTTTCTCCTCCACTTCATCAGCCATAACAAGTGGAAAAGAGACCCAAATGACTAGCCAAGCCATTCAACGGGGTGTGATGCGCAAACACCAAGAGGTGTGGTTACGACAGGCAGAGATCATGGGGATACCTATAGATGAGGGTGAACACCTCTCCACGACATCACCGAGTTCATTCATGCAGTTGCCTAGTTCATAGCGTAATTTTATTTTTATTATTTTTCTTTGTTTTGCTTGATACTCTGAGAGAAGATGAAAATGATCTGAAAAGAAGTTATTAGATTTGCTGCTTACATGTGAGATTCCTTGTCATTTCAGAAAGTTATGATTTATCACTAGATTATGTAGTTTAAAGTCATTGTAGACGTTTTTCCTTATTGCGTTCATTTTTTTTTTTTAAATTGTTTTTGGTTTTATTCATGTTTTCCCCTTTCATGATGGGCCGTTGTGACAGTCATACTTACATTCACATTCAGACTTATTTGCGTTGTTTCTCGTTTATGGAGTTTCCATTAAAAAAAAAAAAAAAGTGAATCGATAACAGTTGCACATTTATTCCCGTATTTTTGTATCTTGCTTATCTGATGGTCTCACACATTCTTTAAGAGTCTTTCTTGGTTGATATTATTATTATTATTATTATTATTATTATTATTATTATTATTATTATTATTATTATTATTTTATTTTTCTTTTTGGTATTTTTTTTTTTTTTTTTATAGTGTTCGATGAGGAGAGACACACACATATACATATATACATACGAAAAAAAAATAATAACGAAACAACCAAGAAGATTGTCATGAGACGCATTCTGCGGCGGTATCAGCAGCTAACTAGAGTGATATTAACATCCCACCACAGTGGCATTGTTAGCAGTCATCGCTGTGTGCATTCTCCTGTAGAGGGTAATCCACATAATTCAACCTCTCTAGATGGAAAGACATCAAAGACATCATCTGCCACATCGACTGTAGTGAGACTGAATGCCCTTTCATCTGCGGTACGACGTTTCTTTCTAAATTCACCAGGCCGTTGGTGGGAGACACCAGGAAGTGTTGTAACACTTATAACAGTTATTCTTAATCACAAACAAAGTGTAGGGGAAGCAGAAGAGAGTGTATTACATCCATTGTTAGGTGTGGAAATCTTAAAGGGACTAGGATATGCAGTATGGATAGATCCTGATGAGAGACTTGGCGGTTGGGCTTCACGTTCTGGACAAACAAAAGAGACGCTGTGTAAATTAGCAGCTTGTGTTCTGCAACCACTTCTTCCCCTTGTTGGAACTCATACAAAGGTGAAACCAATGCTTCCAGTACTTGTGGAGTGGATTATTTGTATCTCTGATATTCCTCTTCAGATGTGGCTTCCGCATCTCAAAGTTTACCTGGATTACCTAGCGACACCAAAGATAACCGATAGTGTTTCATGCTATTGTAAAGGACCTCCACCAGATTTTTTATTGTTTCATCTGATTAAAAGAGTTTCACATTTGGAGGAGGTAATGATGTCAACTGGTGTTTCAGAAGAATTACGGCAAATATTGGATAAGATGTTATCACTATTACTACTACCAGAGGTACCTTTACATGTAGAGGAAGGAAAGCAAGATAATGTCTCTCTCTCTACAGAAGCAACCTTAAATGATACTACTTCTTACTCAGATAATACCGATTACCTATCTAACTGTTTATTTTGGAAAGAGGAAGTTCCTTTGATTGTTCACGATATTATTCGTGAAGCTTACAAGCGATTGTGTCAATCTAAAGGATATACTAAAAATGGAATTCGTCTTGTTTCAACTCACATGGAAGGAGAATATCTACCTTTATTACCATTATCAATAACAAGTGATGATGAATTTCGTCGTTTGTTGCTGCGACTATCAGCATCTTCTCATTTTATTAAAAATAAAACTAGTGATGTTTATTTTAATCATCAAGTAGTATTGATTGAGTTATTGTTACGATTGGAAGAAGACCCCTTAGTCATTTTGCGTTTTATTTCGCCACTATCAGAGTTTTTGACGGAAATGATTGACAATGAGAATGATACCCGAAGTATATTATCCCCGATACGATTATCTTTTGATGGGATAAAATCAGTAATTTATAGTGCTATTGGTGTATTTCATCAATTACAAAAGAGTCCAAGAGCTACTCGTTACGTATTACTACCTCATAAACCACGTATTCATACCCTTAAGTCTCTTTGTGAAAGACTCTTAAGTTATTTACAAAGGTATGAAAAAGAAGAAAAACAACAAAAAAATAATCTTCTTCTTTTTCCAGGAATCCCAGTATCGCAACAAATTTATATTGTTTCTTCTTTTTACCGAGCTACGCGACGCCTTGTAGCAGTTGTGATGGCAGAAAAAACAGCAAGTCTCTTAGAGGAGGGAAGTGAAGGATCTGTTCTCCGTGCTGGTGGTGCCATGACAAGAGATAATGACATAACGGGTGTTCTTCGTAATATTGCATTCCGCGTTTTGGAAGTTTCTTTACTGCGGTATTATAAGGCTTTTGATGCGTTGTCATTTTTTCCAAATGAGAGGTACAACGATAATGAAGATGTAATAAAATCGAGAGAGGAGATTGAACATCATGCAGGGGGTCGTGCGATGTTATTTACTGTTCGACATCTTCTTCAACATCCTCTCTGTCAAGATGTTACGGCTATTGTAGAAGGACTTCGACTTGTGGCAATTCAGTCTTTAGTATTACATTCACCAGAATGTGAGGAATGGTTACGGGAGAGCTATAATGAAACTATTGCAAATGCTTTTTTTAGTGTTTGGCATCGAACTATTGGTGGAAGTTCAGAAGAAATAACAGGGAAGTTTACTACCACACTTGTTGAAGAATCAAATAAAGAAGGAGGAGAAGAAAAAGAAGAAAGATCACACACCGCAGTACGAGAGATGCAAATACATATGTGTGAACGACTACTTTGGATTATGCTACTCCTACACCAACGCTATTGTTGTTATTGTTCCTCATCTTCACAGAAAGGATCCTTGGGTGTAGATAAGAGGATCAGTTTTAGTTGTAGTCTATTTCGTTCACTTTTAGATTTACTTACATCTCATGGTACTTGTACAGAATTTACAAGTTTTGGTTGGCCTTTCCCGTCTCCAGAGAAATTTATCTCTTTTACTGAGAATAAAACAAAAAGAAGATTGAATGAGGTAGTTTGGTCAGAGCAAATAGTTTATCCACCCATGCAAGGAGTAGAGAATGCTGGTTTAACATCACACTGGGAGATGCAGGAAGAGTTATCTTCACTGGATAGCAAAGATATTGGAAAGTGGCGATGGTTAGGAACAACAAACGCTGTATCAGAAGCGGCAAATTTTGCTAAATCAGAGATAGATGCTGGACGTCAAGTTGGTTACGCTGGATATCTCCTTCCATGGTCAACTGTGGTTCAAAGTCGTCATCCACTACGACTGTATGATGAAAGTGGTGAATCTACAGCATTACAATTAAAGTTTGACGCCAATCTTGAGAAACTCCTTAATTTACAAAATGGTTTGGTAGTTCGATTGGTAAGCATTGCAGAAGAGTCTATGGTATTTCATGATATGATGTACATTGCTCAGTTACAGCTTGGTAATGGTGTCGTCGTTGTTCATCCGGAGGCGCATCAGCTAAAACAACTGGAAAACCCTCTTCATTTAATAAAGCATACATCTGATAATAATAATAATAATAATAATAATAATAATAATAATAATAATAATAATAATAATGATGATTATGATGATGACAACGATGAGGATGAGGAAGAAGAAGATGACAGACTCGATTAAATCAAATTACATGAAGAGAAGATAAAAGAGTTTATACTTTTTTTTTGTTTTGTTGCCTATTTTTATTCGTTTTATTTTTTTTTCCGAACTTTCTTTGTTATCAACGCTATTGAAGACCATGTTTCTTCTTCAAATTGGTTTCTCTCAATTTTTTTTAAGCGTTGTAAAAAAAAGAAAAAAGAAAGGGGAAGAAAGCTACTGAGAGTCTAAGAAATAGTGCTCTCTCTCTTTCTCTCTTTATTTATCTATTTATCTGTCTCTCTGAGTGAGTACTAATAGTAGTAGTAATAGTACTGTTATTGTAGATGCTGTGTCTTTCTTTGCTATCGCGCCACAAGATACGTGATCGTGGGGGAAATCGACACAATTTTGCGTTTGATACCATGACGAAAGTTTATCGGGAGGCGGTGTATGCGAAGGAAGCGCGGTATGCTGGAAACCCCATGTACCCAGAAGAAGGTGAACCCCGATCCACTAATACTTCTAGCGCTAGTATGAATACCAGTACTTCTTCTGCTGTGTCATCATTATCAGCGAAGCGTGAGGGTACACCGATGCGAACAGACAAAGAAAAGTCTGTAGTCAACGGTAATGATTCTTCAAAGCCTTCCAGTGCGATAAGGCAAGGTCCTAGACGTAGTGGAGTGCAGCTGGAGATACTTGGTCTTTATCATGATTTGCTGAAAGAGACAAGAAAAATGAAGGACCCACAGACGCGAGAGAACTTGCGTCATTATATTCGTTCTGAATTTAACGGAAATATCGATATTCCACGAAGATGTGTTACGCGTATTGAATGGCAACTGCACTATGGGAGGAACAAACTGGAGGAACTCCGTGATATGCGGCCTGATTCTAAGTTTACGCTTATGCGATAATGTAAATATACGTATTCGTGCAGAAGGAGTGAGAGAGAGAGAGAGAGAGAGAGAGAGAGAGAATGTGAGAAAAAGAAAATACATCTATCTTTTTTTTTTTCTTCTGTAATTGTATTTGTGTTGAGGTTGTCTCTCTGGTTTGTCCCCAGTTTTTTGGTTGTTGTGAGGAGTGGAAAAAAGAATAATACTAGTAATAGTAATAATAAAGACAAGAAATAATACAGAAACATGGAAAAAAATATATTTCAGTATGGTGTTTTTATTTATTTATAGATATTTTTTTTTCACGTGTATACGAGGCTGAACTCTGTTAGTGGTTTTCTTCTTCTGGTTCTTGTTGTTGTTACTATTACTGTTTTTGTTGTTATTGTTATTGTTGTTGTTGTTGTTTTTGTTTTTGCTACTGGTGTGTGAGTGGCTAGCCAAAGAGAACGCTGATGATGAGGCGTGCTCGTGGTATCCTCTTTCCATCAGTGTTTCGACTTGGCTTGCCACAGAAAACGCCTTTGTTCCGCACTGCACCTTTAAAGTGCGGTCGTGCTGTTCTTTACTGTTCGGTGCGGCCCTATCATCATCACAGGGCGGATGGAACTGATGCAAAACTTTTCCCCGGCTTCTCCTCTTTTAATAACCCCAACAAAGAGCAGGCAACCAAATCCACGAAGTTGATGTCCGCAAGTGATTGCAAAGGTGAGGCGGAGCTGCTAGAAGTGCTCCGTTCCCTAGATATGGATTTACCCACCATATCTCATGAGGAGAAACACACTGTAGAGGAGGCAAATAAGGAATTGGAGCGTTTTGGAACACCTTGCATTGGTGTTAAAAATATGTTTTTAAAGAGTAAGAAGAATGAGTTGGTTCTTGTGACAGCGCTTCACACCACAAAGACGAATATGAAGATGATTCAAAAAGCAGCTGATACAAAAGATCTCCGATTCGCACCTGAGGATGTTTTGATGTCAAAATTGGGTGTTGTTCAGGGTAGTGTTACACCATTTGCCCTCATAAACGATAGTTCAAAAGGGATTAAGTTAATTATTGACAAGGCACTTATGGATAGCCCTATTCCTGTTGTATTACACCCTTGCCGAAATGACAAGAGCACCCTTATTACACCTAAACAATTGTGCCAATTTCTAGATAAGATTGGCTACAAATATGTAGTTGTGGATTTTTCTGAAGAAAATGCTTCTACAGAAGCCACAGGAACTGATTCGGCTGCTGCGAAGGAAAAACCAGAGGCTAATAAACAAAATACAAAGAATGCAGGAAAGAAGTCTCCTCCTCCATCTGGAGGGGCTGGTTCTAACGCTGTAAATACAGCTTCTGGTGAAACTAAGCTAGGTATTATGGCAAAACGTGAAGAAAACTTTGCTCAATGGTATACTGAAGTTATTACTAAGGGAGAAATGATTGAATATTATGATGTTTCAGGTTGTTATATCATGCGCCCATGGTCATTCTTTATTTGGAGCCGTGTTCAGAAATTTCTTGGTTCCCGCATTGAAAAAATGGGTGTTGAGGATTGTTATTTCCCTATGTTTGTTTCTAAAAGTTGTTTGGAACGAGAAAAGGATCATGTGGAAGGATTTGCACCTGAAGTTGCTTGGGTGACAAGAGCTGGTGAAACAGATCTTGAGGTGCCTATTGGTATCCGTCCTACCAGTGAAACTGTTATGTATCCATATTATGCCAAATGGATTCGTTCACACCGAGATTTACCTGTGCGTTTGAATATGTGGAACAGTGTTATTCGATGGGAATTCTCACATCCTACACCATTTATCCGTACACGTGAGTTCCTCTGGCAGGAGGGTCATTGTGCATGGCAAACGGAGGAGGAGTGTGCCGATGATGTTCTTCAAATTCTTGACCATTATGCTGCTGTATATGAAGAATTACTTGCTGTTCCTGTGGTAAAGGGTAAGAAGACAGAAAAGGAAAAGTTTGCTGGTGGATATTATACCACAACTGTGGAGACCTATATTGCTCCTGTAGGCCGTGGTTGCCAAGGAGGGACAAGCCACAATTTGGGACAAAATTTTGGAAAGATGTTTAATATTAACTTCCAAGATCCTGAAAAGAATGATGGTTCTACTCTTATTCCCTGGCAAAATTCATGGGGTCTTTCTACCCGAGTTATTGGTGTTATGATTATGGTGCACGGTGATGATCGCGGTTTGGTTCTTCCTCCTCGTGTGGCTAACGTACAAGTCGTTATTATTCCTGTGGGAATTACAAAAGACACAACAGATGAAGAACGAGAGACACTCTTGGATAAGTGCAAGGTTCTTGAAAAGGACCTTATAAACTCTGGCCTTCGTGCAAAGGCTGATCTGCGTGATAACTATAGCCCAGGATGGCGCTTTAACCACTGGGAAGTGAAGGGTGTGCCTGTGCGCATTGAGTTGGGACCAAAGGAGTTATCATCACAGCAGTTGTCCGTGGCGCTGCGCTACAACAACAGCCGTCGAACAGTTCCATGGAATGAACAACTCCCCAGCACATTCCTTGCTCTCATGGACGAAATTCACGATTCTATGTTGGTGAGAGCTGCGCAAGAGCGTCAGGAAAACACGAAGAAGTTGACAGAGTGGGAGGATTTCACACCGGCAATCAATAATAAGGCTTTGGTGTTGGCCCCATGGTGTGGTTCAATGGCCTGCGAGGAACAGATCAAGAAGGACAGTGCAGAGGAATCCAAAATTCTGCAAAGTGAAGAGACGCGTGATGATGCACGTGCCCCGAGTATGGGTGCCAAATCACTTTGCATTCCGTTTCAGCAACCTGAAGGCGTTGAAGGACGGACTTGTATCTGCAAAAGCTGTAACAACCAAGCTAAGGAGTGGGTGCTCTTCGGACGTAGTTACTAAGTATATTAATGAAGAAGAACCATTTGAGAGGGAAACTACAATAATAATAAAAAACAACAACAACAAAAAACCAAAGCGAAACACTATTTTCTCATGAAAAAAAAGAGTATAATTTCATTCTTTGCAGGAATAAGACATTCTGTGTGTGTGTAGAGTGTACGGTTTGTTCTTTTATTTTTGCGACTTTTATTTTATTTTGTTGTTGTACCAAATTTCACACTCTATTTCTTTTTTCATTTCCATCAGAGAGTGATTATTTGTATATTCTTTCTCTGTATGGAAGTACGCTAGCGAAAACAAATTCAAGAGAGATCATTTTTCTGGTTTATATGTGGGGGGAGAAGTGGAAAAAGAATGGGGTGGTGGGAAAGCATTGGATAGAATGAGAAGCAAATAAAAGAGAGCGAACAATTCCTGTGCGGAGGAGATTAGGAATATCTTATATGCGTAAACGAGTATTACTACTGGGATAAAGATTAATTCATTTTGCAAGCTAATCGACCATGGATCCAATATAATACATACACGCAGAAAAAAGGAAAAAAAAAAGGAAAGAAAAAAAAAAGAGAAACGAACATATTTATGTGCAAACGGAAAGTGATAATAATACTGTGAAAGTTGTCTGTGTGGATGCAGGGACCATACTACAGAGTATCCAGGTGTGGAAAGTTTTTGTGTGATAAAACAGTTTGTTTTTGATTCTTGCATTCTGTTTTTCTCTCTTTTTTCTTTTCTTTTTTTTTTTTTTTGCTAACCAAGATAGGGAATTCTTCCATCTCTGAGAGCGTGAAAGTCAGAGAAAATATACAGCTTCACAAACGCTCTAAGGGAAAAAAATATAAGTATATATATATAGGGGGAGCTATTTATTATTATTATTATTATTATTATTTTCCTTTTCCCCCTCCCTTGCTCTTTTTCCCTTTAATAAATTTTTTTTTTTCTTGCTTAGTATTTGAGCCACTTATCGTGTGTGTGTGTGTGTCTTTGTGCGAAGGGCACTTCTTGTTTGTGCACATCGTTTCATCGCTTGGTAGACGAAATCTATCTTTGCATTCACCACAACTCTTAGAAAAGCTAGAAGAGTTGTAGCCTCCCCAGAAGCATATAAACACCATATTATCTGTGTGTAATAGTGACTGCGGCTCTGCTATTACTCTGTGGTCGCCCCTGTACTTTACGTGATATTCAGCAGTATTCAATTAATATACAGAAAAGAAAAAAGAAAAATAAATTAATAAAGATGAGTGCTTCTCCTCAACGAGAGCAGAATATATTCTCCGAGAGAATTCGTAACTTACGCCGTCGCATTGACCGTGCCAGACCTTTTTTCCAGCAGTATGAAAGAGGTGAACTGCGTGTAATGACGAGTGAACAGAAACGACAGATTGGAATGTACACAATCTGGCTTTCGGATCTTGAAGACTTAAAACAGGGGCGTGTACCACCTGTGCGAAAGTGTGAGTTCCCAAAAGATGACGATATAAGGCATAGTGAAGGCGATGTCAATAATAAAAAAGTATTGGGAACAACAACAGTAGAAAAAGAAGAAGAAATAGGAGAAGTAAAAGATCTTCCAGAGGAGACCCATACTGTTGTGAATCAATATTCTATAGAAGCTGATCCTCTTTTCATGGAGAAAGTGGAATCAGAAGATAATGAAGAAAAGAAAGAAATTAAAGAAGAAGAAGAGGAAGAAGAAGAAGAAAAAGAAGAAGAAAAGCAAAAGACTTCGACAAGTCGAGAAAATTCGGGACCCAGAAAAAAGAATAACACCATCGATGATGATCTTATTGGGGATCCTGAGACTGATAAAGAGCGGCTTGTACGTCATCTTCGTACTCTCTCTTCTTCTTCGGCGCGGGAATCCTTTCTTAGAAGGTATGTGGAAAGAGTAACCAACACGGAGGAACTACAAAGTGTGATTAAGCGTTTTGAAACGGCTAATAATGTGCGACAGAAAATTCTTTCGGGTTCCGTTAATCGCGTATCTAAAGCACAGTTGGATAAAGTTAGTGAACTTTCAGAACTGCGTCGTACCATGAACTTCCTTAAGCAACAGAAGAAAAAAGAACAGCGGCGACTCGAGACTTTTCTTCTACAGTGTTTAAAGGAAAGTGAGGAAGAGGAAGTGGAAGTGGAAGTGGAAGTGGAAGAAGAACAAGTAAAGGAGGAGAATATACCAACACTCAATAAAGAAGAAACAACAGAGAGAGTAAAAGAAGAAGAAGAAGAAGAAGAGGGTACAGTCGATACTACTCTTTCTTGTAATCTACAGCCTGTGCCCTCTATAGATGTTGAATTGCCAGAGAAGAATGAATGTTTAGATGAAGAAGAAAACAGATTATCGTTACAAGGATTAATACCTACTTCGAATCTTTTAGACTCATTGACTATTGAAACGTCTGATAGTGATAAATTCAAGTTAGATGAACTGAGAGATATAACAAATGATAATGAGGGTTTAATTGTTGAAAAAAGTATTGAAAAAGAGAATGGTCTTGTTGGAAATCTTACAACATCTGAGAGAAGCAGTATCTGTGGGTCTACCACTGTTACTCCTGCGATAACTTCTCCCGGTGTTAGTCACGGAGCTTGTATTAGTAGTAGTAGTAATATGAGTGAAAGAGAACAAATTCAGAGGAGTACCATTGACTGGTCAAAACTAAAATATACCAAAAACAGTCTTCGTTTGGAAATAAAGACATTAATACCTCTAGAATCACCATCGTCACCAGATCAAGAAAAACAACAACAACAACAACAACAACAACAACAACAACAACAACAATGTCTTCAACATAATGAGGATGTCAGTACTTCTTTGAATGATGAGGAAACTACTCCAAATGTATACAGTAATAAGAGACGTGGTAGACGAAGGAAAAGTAGATGGGAAGGTAAAACAAGAAATACAGTGAAGGATCCACTTGATTATATTCGTTTGCATATTCCATTCCGTAACAGATGTGAAGATCACAAGATGGATAAGCAAAATATGAATACCGAGGTTGTAGAATCTCAAACTTCTTCTTCTATTGCTGTGCTTAGGCGTTTAGAGAGGGAACTTCGGTATATTCAACGTCATCCTGTTCCGTGTGTTTCAGTTGTTTTAACACATAACTTATACTCTGATAGTAATGATAGCAACACTACTGATGTTAGTTGTGGTGATGATACAATGATTGCGAAATGGATCCTACATGTTTCTCCCTCTGATGGTCCACTTTCTGGTCAAGTGATTCAATTAGTTGTTGCATTTTCAGCGTTATACCCATTTGTTCCTCCACTTGTTTATTCAACTGTGTTTCTCCCACTGTCATCTGTAATGATTTCAGAGAGTGGACAGTCTAATACGCTGCGACTTCCGTGGACGTGTAGTACACCTACACCAAGTCGTAGTGGGAAGAATAGTAAAGAGATTTGGGGTGAAGGATGGAAACCAAATTATAATATTCGTGGTTTGTTATTTCAAACCCAAAATTTTTTTGGGTCTTCTGCTTTTACGGCTTCCTGTAATGCACTTGGAGAGGACTTATATCGTCAGAGTATTACAGAGGCAAGATTAGCATGTGGAAAACAAGCAGCTAGCTTTGTTAATGAAGACGCTAATAATAAAGAGAATTCTCTCTCATATAGGGTATTAGAAGTAGTGAATGGTCCATTTTTGATTTCTAAGCAGATCGAAGAAGCTACAAAAGAAAATAAAAAAGAAAAAGGAGGAGACACGAATACATTATTGAATGTTGAAAAAAATGGGAGTAACTATCGTCAGACTATTCATTACTATGAAGAAGGAATAGAAGGTGTAATTCAAGGACCTTTTGTGGGTTGCTGGGGACATCTGTTGATGATGTCTACTTCAGTAGTCTTAGAGGACAAGATGGAAATTTCTCCTGCAGAAGAAAGAATAAATATGGAACCTGTTCTCCAACTTCGTCTAACGACTTGTATGGGGGACTCTTTGCCAAAACTGGAACTTGTATGTTTTTCGCAGCGTTCACTATCAAGGAAAGATATACATTGGGCAGAATTGGCTTTAGAGGAAACAGAGGAAGAACGTAAAGATGAGAAGAAATTAAATGATGATGACAATCAAGAACCAGAAAAACAAGAAGAAAGACAACGAGGACGTGCTTCATCAGGTATTCTCTCACGATTTACTGTAGACTTTGGAAAATGTAATAATGAGAAGAGTGTCTTGGTGAAGTTTTTCTTTTCAGACGCTGCTCAAATGTCTCCTCCATCTTGTGTAAAGGCTGAAGAGATGGGAGAGTCGCATGTATACCTTCCGTCCAATAGTTCTTTTCTTCACAAAAAAGGAGAATTAATACCTCTTGCTTGGGCTATTCTATTGCATGTGGACGATGGAACATCATCAACTGCCATTTTCTCAATGTTTTCGGGGGAGTATATCTCAGAAAATGAAAAAATATTTGTGAATGATAATAATTTCACTAGCATTAGTGTTGCAGATGTTGTAAATAATGTGGACCCAAATCACACTGAAAATGTAGATAATAATAATAATAATAATAATAATAATAATAATAATAATAATAATTCTACAAGTGAATCTCTTGGTATGCCACTATATTGTGTTGCTTCATTGGATACTGAAGCAAGTACAGATTTACTTGGTGTTTTGTGTGAAGTCTCTTATCCAATGTCAGTGTCAGGCAACTATGTTCCTGAGAATATTGATGTCCATTCTAATATGGTTGTAAGTGAGGGTGTTTGTAATGCCTGTTTTACTTCTTCTATTAGAGGAAATAAGTTCTTCATACTTTCCACACCTCTTGCTGCATGCAATTTTTATTTACCTTTGGCGAACCTGTTTTCACCTTTACCACCGGAGAAATTAAATTCTCTTAAACTTAGTATTTCACAATTGTACCGTAATCCAGAGGCATCAACAGCTTATATACCTCCCTTTAAGGTTGCACAGAGTTTACACTTTTTTGCACTTGTTCTTAGGAGTCTTGGAAATGAGTGGATAATGCTTTTAAACTCTTCTACAACGGGAATTATTACTACAGAGATGCGTTTGTTGAGAACTGTGTACACTCGTATTTTATATACCTTTCAACAGCTCGTTAGAGATGAAGCCAAACTCCTAGATTTATGTAACATTATTACAACTAGTGAAAATTTCCTGAAACGAAAATCCACTGTTTACAAGTCCGTTAACGTTGATTCTTTAGATGAGATATCTTTTTTGGAGGGGCTTTTGGCGTTATGGGTTACCCAATGCATTCCATGCCGAGATGCTGCTAACATTATATGTACTGTTGATGCTTCTAAGGATTGCACTACCAGTGTATCTCGAGTGGTGGAAAAGCGTTGGTATGACACCACTACTGAGTTGATTACCTATTTGAAAGGGGAGGGAAAAGAAGATTTATTAATCAAGATTCAATTCCACATTGGCCTAATTACTGCTGTCACAATAAAAGAATAAATATGGACTTGATGGGGGACGGGTGGGGAATTATACCTGGAAATAAAAGACGAAGAATTTTTTTTTTTTCAGTTTTTTTTTTTTTTTTATTATTTTATTTTGTGATCTATTTAAAACAAGCACACACACACACTCACAATTTACAAGAAGTTTTTTTTCTAGCTATTTAATATACCTACAAAAATATGTAGGTGATTCTTATTTGCTTATTTTATTTTATTTTTCGTTTTTACGATTTCTATTAATCTTCATGCTCTTGTGATCGTTTATATATATACATATATATGATTTTCATTACCAGTGTTACTCTTGTTTCATGTGCATTTTTTTCTTTTTTTTTTTCTACGAGTATATCTTTCTTGTTTTCTCTTTTTTTTTTTTTTGTTCGTTCTTCGCTTATATCATGTGATTTCTTTAGGTGGGGACGGTAGCACTGCTGCTGCTGTTTGTGGTTGTGGTTGTGGTGGGAATAATAATAATAATAATAATTAAAAAAAACATATTCTTCTAAATGTCGCATGCAGGTCCTTCTCTTCTTCTTCGCAATCTTCATTGTTCCCTTCCTGCAATTGGTCGACTTTACGAAGGTGTAGATTCTGCCCTTGTTGGTGTGTCGGGTGGTGGTCGTGGGGTCTCTTCCCCCATTACTTTACCGCGTGATGTCTCCACAAGAGAGGAGGGAGAGACTCTGCTGGACTTTTTCTGCCAGGAACTTCACATGGGAGCATCTTCCTTACGGCGTTGGCGCTCTGGTTTGGCAAAGGCTGTTCAACGCCGTTGGTGGTCTAGTGAGGGAGATAACACTCAGAAAATAAATTCTGTATTATTACCCAAAGAGAGTGATGATGTCCTCTTTGTCCGTAGTGCTATTAACGATTTAAAGGCGATTGTTTCACCTTTTTTAACGTTAAAACAACCAGAAACTAAAAATGTTACATATGGGAGTTCTTTTGTGGCCACTCGTCGTATATTACCTGGTGTCTTTTTATTGAGTTTGCCTGTAGCGGCTGTTTTCTTTGCGCATCCACCGCCTTCAAGTGATCCGGTGACTTCTTTCTTTATGCATGTGGAAGATCTCGTAGGTCAACTTGTAGTGGCAGGGGGTGACACTGAACCTGATGGTTGGTGTCCTTCACACGCAGGTTACGTGAATTACTTGAAAAAGTCTGTTGTACCGAGTAATAATTTACCTTTTCTAGAGAAGGAAGAAATATTTGGGATTTTAAAAGAGGAGAAAAGGAATATGTCAGGTAAAAAGTCGGTTACTAAAAATAATTTGGAGAAGAGTCCTGCGATTCAACTATGGGAATATTTTCATGATGATATGAATGGTTTACCTCTTAGTGCATTTTTACGACAACGACTCTCAAAAGAGGAATATGCTTGGTGGGTAAGTTTAGTTTTATCCCGACGTTCTGGAGCTGCAACGCTTATTCCTGTGTTGGATAAACTTAATCATCACCCTGAGCCTAATTGCTATTATACAATGTCTACTGAAGAGAGTTTTTGTGGGATTGATGTTTTTGATAATCTTTTAGCTGGTGTTCCATTAGAATTTTTGTATGAACCTTATATCCATGCCTTTAGTATCCGTGAAATACATGAGGGAGAGGAGCTTACACTCTGCTACGCCTCACCCACTGTACACGTTAAACAAGGCAGATCAACATCAGGTGGGATTTCAGTATCATCTCCTGAAGGTCGAGCTGCGTGGCAAGTACAATGGGGTTTTATTCCAGAAATGGACTCACCTTATTCTTCTGATGACTTGAAGGAGGTGGCTACTATTGTGGCCGAACGTCGTGTAGACCTCCGTCAGATGCATTTCCCACCTGACAAGTAAATATACATATATACATATATAAAAGGGGGAAACAAGAAAAAGAAAAAAAAAAAAAAACACAAGAAGCGTTACTTCTAGCCTTTGCTGAAAAGATTTATACAATATGCATTTGGTTTTTTTTTTTTTTTTGTATTTATCTTTGATGTGGTCTGTAGAAATCTTTTTTTTTTCTTTTTTCTTTTCTTTTTGAAGACAGTATAGAACTTGCACTGCGTAGTACATACAGAAAAAAAAATATATATATATATATATATATATATATTTTGGGTTATCCAACATTAAATATGGTAGGAGACGATGAAGAGGGTTCCGTAAATTTATCACAAGATGCCTCCGTTTTACATTTGGTTCTTGACTCTTTTTTGAATTCATCTTCAAATTGGCCAAAAATGGATGTGACACCTAAATCGCTAATGACCGCAGTTGGGAATCTTCCCAGTGACCAACCATCTCGTGTTTGCTTACAAATGGGAGTTTATGGGGATTGTGTGATTGAGAACACTGCCTCATGTCTTTTTCTTTCTGAAGTTTCCCTTGATGACGCGGCTCAAGTTTCAGTAGATGGTGAAAATGATTGTATTCTTGATGAGAAAAAGATGTCTATGATGGCAGTATTTCATGAACCTATTAAAATTTATGCCCGAGCACCCCTGACATTTCACTCGGTTTGGTTTGGGAATCTTGTTGAGGTAGTGGGAGAAGGACCGGTATTTTTTTCTCAGTGTATATTTGGAGCATCTCCGAAATGCGTACGGAATGATTTTTCATCATCACCTTATGCGAGTGTACAACTCTTACTTGATGGAGTGTGCACTTTTTCAGAGTGTGATTTTAGTCATATTTGTGGGTTAGTGGGTTTTGCAGGAAATTGTGAGGTACCTGCTTTAAAAGCTTCTGGCCATACAAAGTTAAAAATTATTAACTGTAGTTTTTCAGGTCCTGGTGTAGTATCTACTGCTATAGCTTTATTGGATTCTGCAACACTTGAGGCTGATTATATGACTGTTGTACGCTGTGGTGGCCATGGTTTAATTGTTGGTGATAGAAGTAATGCCGTAGTACTCCGTAGTGTTTTTTATAGTAATGGCGGAGGTGTATGGGTGAAAGAAAATGGTAAATTAGCAATTCGAGACTCAAGTTTAGAAATGGTTCAAAATGGTCAAAGCAGTCTTCTTCTTACCGATCATAGTCGTTGCTCTGTTCATGATACTGCCTTATCTTCTTGTGCTGTAGTACCACAGTCATCAGGAAGATCTATTGTGATGATTCGTGATTATGCACATCTTTCATTGACGTCATGTGATTTGTTTTGGGTAAAAAACAATGATTCTGTGGAAAGATCGCAACATAATCAACACCAAATGTTTTACAGTGTTCTTGTCGCGGGTCGCGAACGTGATCACACGGAGGATGCTGGACTTTTTCATATAGTGCTAAGAGAAGGAAGTAAAACGACACTTACTCGTTGTATCCTTCGTTTACCATTGATGGATGAAACGGATAATCAATGCGCTTCTGCTGGTATACTTTTACGTAGTATTCCTCAAACCAATGGTCTTCCTTTATATGCTGTAGAAAATACAGTTTTATATGGATATCCTATTGATACAAACACTCCTGTAGTAAAAAATGAACCAAATTTAGCTCAATTACAACTTATGTGTGGGCTTGTATTACCTAGTTCAAGTAATGAAGATCAAGTAACAGCTATACAAGGTGTAACATCAATGTGGATATATAGCAATCATTTTCTTAAATCAGATCAAAAACCACTAAAAGATGCATCTTTGGCATGTAGTTCTTACGATATGTACTGTAAAGTGACTGGATTATCACCTATTCCCCTTGATACTATCACTAACAGTGATCTTGCTTCTTATCGCACCATTTCATCCCTTTCAGCATCACCGTTGGAACGACAAAATGGTGTCATGAAAAGATCAGCATTGGACGTTAGGAATGCAACCGCAACGGATCTCTGCTCAACAATTGGTAAAAGTCCTCCGCAAATAGATGATACATGCTCAAGAAAAAGTTATGGTGACCGTCAAAGCAATTCAAGAGTAGCGAATAGTAGTGCTACAAGTCTCACCTGTTACAGTGCTGATGATGATGATGATGATTTTGTTGTTGCTGCTGTTGTTGATGCTAAAAATACTACTACTACTACTGTTAATACTACTGTTAATAATAATAATAATAATAATAATAATAATAATAATAATAATAAGAATGATGGTGAAAGCAACCATAACGCCATTGAACTTTTACAACCACCGCCCCTACCAGTTCCTCCACCACAGCCTCCAAAACAGCAAAAAGAAAACAAAGATGAGGGTACTAAAGAAATTATTACCGAACGCTTGGTTCAAAAAGTTAGCAGCTCTTCTTTAGCTACATCCAACATCCCGACAAAGTCTTTTCAAGTAAGTCCATTACCTCGTGAAATGTGTAAGATTCAATCGGATACAAAACAATCTACTGATACAGCAGGTGAAACATTAACTATAGAATCACGTACCAGTAATTATGAAGACTCCGAAACTGAAAATCCGACATCAACGACTGTTAAGGTGGCTTCGTCTTCGCGTTTCTCAGTGACATCTCAGAGAGGTAATAATAATAAGAAAAATAATGATAAGAAAAATAATAATAATAATAATAATAATAATAATAATAATAATAATAATAATAATAAAAAGTCTTTGCCTACCTCATCTGAGAATAAAAAACGTTTAGCTAAATCTTTCTCTAATGTTTCGCAACGAGATGGTAAAAAATCCCAATTACGAAAGACTGAAAGAATTGTTTCAGGTAACCGAACTGAAACAGAGACCTTTTCACGATACCGAAGGCCAAATAGTACACGTCCTTCTAATAAAGTCAAAAAGACTAGGGTTGTAAATGAAGAACGAACTCCATCAGCAATTACAACGACTGATGTTCGGTATTCTTCTGAGTTTTTTCCGTATCAACCCTTATCTTCTAATCGTCGTAGACCATCTACTAACCTTGAAAAAGCGCCAAATGATTGTAGACTCGATAATGGTGCTGGCGTTAATGATGAAACGGGTAATACTTGGCCATGGGATGTGAAATTGTTACGGAATATGCTGCACAAAAAGTTAGGACTATATTCTAGTCTTGATGAGTACGAAAAGGCTTTCTACGCAAAGGAAAATAATGAAGGATCTTCCACTTACAGTACTAGAGATGAAGAAGAAGATAGACGGTACAAAAGGCGAATCACACCACAACGCATAGGTGTGGAACCATTGCCAGGAGAGATACGTGAACGCCGCATTTTTTCACCGCATCGTAGTACAAAGTCAGGGATGTCTTCATTGGGATCCTCTCTTAGCCGTGGATATCGTCCATATCATTCTTCACGTAGAGAAGGCGGATGGGCTACTTCACGTTTATATGATGATTTTTGGAGTAAGTGGCATAAAACTCAGCTCTTTACGGAGTTGCTAAATGAGCTTCGACGTGATCAACGGGAACGTGAACGACTTTCACAGGGAGAAATGGAAAATCAGGTGCGACGCATGTATGGAGCGCCAACACGTGGACGACGGGGTAGTAACAGTGAACGAGTGGCTGGTGCGGCTCGTAACTACGTCCTGCAACAGAGGAACTCTCGATATAATCAAAGTGGATTAAGACCTCAAGGAAAGACAGAGGATGCCGAAAATGCTTTATTTTTTCCCCAAACCCCCCGTGAAGGGGGTGAGAGAGGCGGCGGTATGAATGGCAGAGATGGACAACGTACGCGGGAGTGCACCGGGAACAATGGTGCGACTTATCGTCGTATGGCTCCACCGTCACGAGTATCTCCAGTAGGATCATCAAAAACATTAACAACATCAACAACAACAAATGCGATAACAAAAGTGACACCACCTCTTGGGCATCGGGTGGGAAATTCCAGACCTCACAGGAATTGTTAGTGGGAGATGCATAGCTAAAGTTTTTCCTTTTATTTATTTGCATTACTTTTTTTTTTGTTTTTATCATCCTTAGCGCCATTTATCAATGGTACCAATAGAACGTGAAGTTAGCGAAAGTGAAAAAGAAAGCTATACATTAATATCTATACATATACTCTAGGGAGAGAGAGAGAGAGAAGAAAGAAAGAAATAGGGGAGAATATAAAAATGGTAAGTGAATACGATTCGCAGAATGTTTTTTTTTTTTTGCTTGTTTTTTTTTTT
>NW_021639845.1:983588-990101 GCF_002087225.1 Trypanosoma theileri
TTTTTTTTACTTTGCTTTTTTTTTGTGTTATTTCTCTCTCTCTCTCTCTGTGTGTGTGTATGTGTGTAAATTTTCTCTCTTTTTATTTGCTCTCCTTTACTTTATGATGTGGGTAAGACCTTCTGAAAATCCTTGGAATTTTGCTACATTGTACGGGCTGCCCTTTCGCCTTATATTTTGGTTTCCCCTTCTATGATATGTGCCTTTGCTGTGATAATTTTGGTTTCTTTCTCCTTCGTGTTTGAAGACATTATTTTTTATTTTTCCTTTTTTTTTTCTCTTTTGTCACTTTATCTTTTTTTTTTTGTTTGTTTGTCGTTTCCCCATTTAGACAGTAAACAAACCAACATTGGGAGCGACAGTAAGGTGAGTGTGTGTGTGATGCCACTAGAAACTGTTAATTTTGCCAATAAAGGAAAGAAGGATGCCGAAAAGTTCACTCCTACTCCTGAGGAGCTGCGAACTATTCAAGAGAAGATGAAAGATCCAAAGTTTGTGCAGCTCTTTCATGAATATATGAAGTCTATGGAAGACCCGGAGACACGACGCGAAGAGGAGGCGTACTTACAGCAAGTGGAGCGTGAAGCTAAAGAAGGTGGTGACTACAGTTTTGACTTTGTATTTCCCACTCCCGGATTTGTTGTGGAATTACTGGAGCCATCAACATCGTATCGTGTCTCTCAACGGTCGCGTAGTTCGGAGAACGATAAAAAAGGGAAAAATCAGCGGAATAGTCCCCGCGTTTTTGTTAATATGTGTAGTAGTGAAAAAATAGATCCCTTTAAAGAGGAAACGGCAACTGATAATCAGATGAGCAACTGGCATGTACCAGTATCTATTTCAAAACCGAGAACAGAGATATTCTCTGAAGAAGTCGCATTATCCGGAAATGAGAAGGGGAAAAGTGATGATAATGATGATGATGATGATAAAAAAGAGTCCGTAATGGTTTACGATGCCGTGTTTCATCCACGTACGCTGCAACTTGCAGACCGTAGCGACCGTTTTTGTTGTTTCCTTGTAAATATAGCTGTTGAACATATTAACACTGGCTATGGGGATCGTCATGGGTTTGAATTCCGCCGCCTTTCGAGTCGTATACGTTCAGTAGGAACACCACAGAACCAAACAATCACTCGAAAAGATGGTAAATCACCATTTGAAATCTCAAAAAATGAGCCGGCACTTAAAGGTCCAACAAAAGTACTCTCTTCATCAAAATCTGATGATCAACGAGAAACTCAAACTACTTCTTCTTACATCAAAGAGAAATCTGATAAGAAATCAGAAAGAAATCCAGTATCTAACTTGAGTGTAAATTCAAAAACGAATGAGGTAAGTGGGGAAAATTTACCAAAATATAGCATTGTTCACCGAGGTCATATGGATCTCACTGATGCTTGGGGTTGGAAAGTTGTGGATCGTCGTGTTGGTATACCAGAATTTCTCGTTGTCAAGATGGAGTTTGTCGGTGTACAATCTGCAGGAGATCTAAGCATTGAAGTGGAAGGCGCCTACGTTACCATTGCAAAAAGCGATACACATCCCTATCATGGGATAGTAATACTACCCTTTTCAGTCGATGCCACACCAGAAGAGGCAAAGTTTGAACGGCGTAAAGGTTTATTGACGTTAGTACTACGAGTTGTGCCACCTGCTCCAACTGGGATTACAGCTGCAGAAATGCGGCAACAATTAGTTGGGGATACCGATCAGACTTCTGACCTTAAAGAGAAAATTATCCCTTTACGTTCTGAAGAAGTCGTTCTCCCTTCTTCAGTGGATTGTAGTGAACCAAAAGTAGTAACGCCAAGTGAAACAAATACTTCTTTAGAGCCACGTTCTGAACAAGAGAAGGACTTGCAATCACCTGAAAAAGAAAATGAAAAAATTATTTCTGAACCTCAGTTTTCTTGCATTAAAGACCAAGACCGGGTTCGTCTGATGATGGAAAAAGTACAAGCAGCAAGACTTGAGCGTGAAAAAGCTGCTGCAGATGCTAATAGGGATCAAAAAGAGGCTAAAGAAGAAAAAGAAACAGAAGTAGCTACCACAGTAGACAGCGTGAAAAATGATGACCATAAAGTAGACTTTGTTGATCCCTCTCATGCCCAAGAGGAAGAATCAAATAAAGCAACTACAACTACAATAACTAGCGCTAATGATGTAACTCCTTCGGAGGAAACTGTAGATTTAGTAAAGGATACGGAAGAGTTAAAGATGCTGCAACAAAGACAGGATGCTTGGAGAAAAGATGTCCAAGAACGTTTGGAGGAACGGGAAGAGAATGAACGCCAGACGGCTCTCAAAGCTGAACGTGAGACACGTCGTGAGGCGGAACGTTTACGGAAACGTGCTGATATTGCAAAACTTCAAGAGGAAGCAGAAGTCAAGCTTCGAGAACGAATGGCTGAATTACCCTTGAGTAACCGGTACATTTTTGCAATTGATTAAAACCACATTCTCTAAATAAAATATCCCTTCTCCTTGGTGAGGAGAGACTGGTATGTATACAAATCTGTGTAAAAGAGCGAGATATGGGATGTGAAGGGAAGTTTAATCACATATTTATATGTTTATATATATATATATACTTGGTTTGCCGTATGGGTATCTGCAAAATTACACAAAGTTATACTATAGATTACTAATAACAAGAATAATGATAATAATAAAAAGTTTATTTGGTTGGTGAAAGATTCTATAGTTTTATCGGGTCCTTGAGTCTGATTTTAAGTATTCATGATATATATATTTTTTTTTCTTCTTTTTTTTTTATAGCGGTATATCTTCCCTAAAGGGGGTTGCATTAGGAATATTACGCATAGAGTTTATTGGAGAGGTAAAGTGAAGATAGAAGAGGGATACATATAAACCAGAGGATAGGGAAAACTTAAAAGTTTTTCTGTTTTTGTATTTCATATTTCCTTGAAATATTTGAGTGTGGATTCGTCACTGTTTTTTTTTTTTTTTTCTTTTTATTGTTTAGTTTTGCGTTTTGGGATCGGTTTTTAATTGATACAGATGTCGAACATACACTGTTCCCCTATTTCTGCTCCTCCTGTGGACTTTACCGTTTTCCACGAGATTATGCGGGATCACATACATCGAGGTAATGATTTTGCTGTTTTGGCTGCATTGGCTCTTAACGTTGTGCATGAAGACCCTCATTTTTGGCATACTTGTACATACCGTAGTGGTATTGCAGCTGCTGTAATTGGTTCTTCCTTGAATAGATCTGATAAGACGCATCCTCAGCAAGAGAGTGAAGTAACGACAGATGATACTTCTCTATCTGTAGAGCAAGAGCCACTTACAGCAAGTGAGTTATACATTATATTAAAAAGGATTGGGAATGATGATAAACTTCTCCGTCGTGTTATTGAACAACTGGAGGAAGTACCTGCGTCTCCTAACAATGAAGAAGATGTACTGTCTTCCTCTCCATCAGGGGTTGAATTACAGGTTGACCTTGCTGATCTTTGTACAGTACTACATGAACGATGTCGAAGCTGTAAAGTTAAAAAAAGCGGAGTTCTTAACGTACCACCTAATGTTGTAATAGATACTCATTCTGGAACGGCAAAACATCTTCGTTTATCTGATGATTCTATAGAACGACGTGTCGTTCATGTATGTGAATCAACTTCAAATTTCGGTAAAAAAATAAGTGAGGTTCAAGATGTGGGTAATGATGGTGATATGGATGCTGTAGGGTGTTCCGATGCTCTTGGTGTACTGGCACGAATGCCCGCATTACCAGGATCTACACGTGCTTTAACATCCTTTGACGCTGTTGGTGACTCTCTTGATTATAAACGTAGTGGACAGGTAGATCATATAAACCATCGTAGTAGAAAAGGGAATCAGTCTGTCCCTGAAAGTAGTAAAATGGGTGGCACAATACCTTCAGAGACTCCGTTAAAACAACGACGACACAAGTTTACTCCTGAAGAGGATGAGGCTATTTTGCGAGGAGTAGTACGTTTTGCACAGGGACCTGGTAGATTCGAAAGCATTTTTCATGCTTACCGCGATGTCTGGCATCCTGGTCGAACATCCACACAGTTGTATGATCATTGGCGAGGGACTTTGCGACAACGTACAATTCTTCAGCAAGGTGGATATCGTGGGAAAAACAGTATTGCAACACGAGGAGGACCTCACTAGGCATGATAGAAAGTTTTTACTGTTGACAATAAAAAAAAAAAGAAAGAAGAAGAAGGAGTACTGGGTTATATACTACATGCATAATATACGTATCCAAATTTATACATACATGGATGTGTATATTTATATGCTCGTGTTGGTGTATCCCGTATCAATAGAATTTATGGTTTTGAATTTTGTGCAGCAAACTTGTTTTTTTTTTTTTCACCCACCTTCCACGAATCTTTATATATTCTTTGCACATAGAAAACAGAGAGTTTATTCAACTGGTGGGAAAGTGAGGAATAAGAAATTATTTATTTCTCTTCATTTTTTTTTTCGTTTCTAATTACTGAAATTCTAAACTTTTTTTTTCATGTTTTTTTTTTTTTTCTTCTAAATGTTCCTTTTCTCTACTTTTCTCTTTTTTGTTGGTTTTTATTTTGATTATGGCAATACGTTCATCTGTGCTATTTTTTCCCGTCAACAACATACAAAAAAAAAAGTTTGACTGTTTACTTTTGGTCACTTGTGGAAGATGTCAACAGACAAGAGAGTTAAGAAGGATACTCCACTCCCCAAATCATGGACGATTGGCATCGCTGGGTTTTCCGGCATGTTTGGCTGGATTTTCACCCACCCATTTGAGATGTGGAAGAACACTGTGATGATGGCCCCCAGCGGCGCCTCTCAGATGGACTGCCTGCAAAAAGTGCGTGAACGCGGTGCGTTTAAGGGACTCTCCTCTGGTCTTCTTCGTCAGGTGGTGTACGCGCCGGCGCGGCTTGGGTGTTATCCCATCTTCCGCGATGCTCTCATCTCTCTGAAGGGCGGCCGCGGCGACGTTGCCCCGTCGTTGGCAGACCGCGCGCTGGCCGGTGCTCTCTCCGGGGCCTTTGCAAGTTTCCTGAGCTCACCGATTGAAGTGTGTTTGGTGCTGCAAACCACAAGTGCGGCGAAGGTGACGGTGGTGGATGCAGCAAAGCAGGTGTACACGGCAAATGGTATTACCGGTTACTGGCGTGGTGTTGGGGCCCTCGCCTCCCGTGCCGCCCTCGTTGGTGTTTGTCAAGTGGCTGTACACGATCAAACATTAACATTCTTGCGTCGTAAGAACCTGGAACGGTCTGCACGAAAGGGAGTGGCTCCATACGGAGATAGTCTTGTTGTGAATGCTGCCAGCATATGCACAGCCTTATTCTATTCTTTCTGCACAATGCCTGTGGAGATGGCACGTGTACGCATGTCCGCTGAGGCACGCAAGGGTAAACTGCCCAATGGTCAGGCGCCAGAGGTCAAATACACGAATGTTGTTCAAGCTATTGCTCGCATTGCCCGCGAAGAGGGCGTGTTAGTGATGTATGACTCCTTTTTACCATACTTCTGCCGTTGCGCGATGCACACAGTGGTTTGCTTCTTTGCGATTGAGTATTTGACAAGAAATGCAAAAGCATGGCGGGCTTCTAAAAAAGATTCTGCGGAACGGAATTGATAAAGATGTGATCTTGTAAAAAAAAAAAAAAAAAAAAAAAAAAAAAAAAAAAAAAAAAAAACGAAAGGAAAAAAAAAAAAAAACGATGAAAAAGCAAATCGCGGTAGCGGGAGAGCAGGATAATAGTAAATAAACCAAAAACGAAGAAGAAGAAAAAAAAAAAAAAAAACGAAGACAGCAAAAAGAAAAAAAAAAGTAGATACCATGAGGAATACTTATGTGGAAACATATCAATACATGCATTTTTTGAGGTGAATGGAGAATAGATTTCGGAAAGCGCATACTGTTTTTGTTATCTTTTTCTTCTTTACTTCTTTTCCATGTATATGACTAAGAAAAAAAAAAAAAAAGCGAAAAAAAAAAAAAGATGCATGCAATTATGTTCACACTAAAAGAACAAGAAGAAAGCTCACTTTGATCTACAGAAGAAAAAACATGAATATACAGCGAAGTTGAATGTTTCAGGAGAGAAATCAATAAGAGGATCAATACATCTATACCTCTATCAAGTAGATTGTGGATTAGATGGAAAGGCATTTGAGTTTCATACCTGTCAACAAAATTTCGGTAAAACAAAAAGAGGAAAGAAACAAATCATATTCCGTTGTTTTTTCTTCGTGTTTTTTTTTTTTTTTTTTTTAATGCTGAAGAGGTAACAAAAGAACAAAAGAAAAAAGACGGGAAACCTGGGTGTGAGGGGCATAAATGACAGAATGAGGGAAGTCTATTTTTTCTCTATTTATCTTTTTTGACGGGAAGGAATAAACAAAAGAGAGATGAAGAGAAGATAGCATGAAAAAAGGTAGAAGGGAGATGAAAGAGTTAGAACAACAAAAGAGATTGCTTAAAACATAATATCGACAGGAAGTTAA
>NW_021639845.1:990321-996321 GCF_002087225.1 Trypanosoma theileri
TTTTTTTTTTTTTTTTTTTTTGCTTCTGTGTATTCGCTTTTTCTTTGTTTCGTAATTAAATGTCGTTATAGGGACGACATCGTTTCTGATGTTCTGCTCTTTTCCTTCCCGCCTGTATCAAATAAATTTTTGTTTATTCGTTTTTTTTTTTTTTTCAACAAGAAGATATTTTTATTGTTTTCCTATTACCTTGCTTTTCGTTATGTTTTTTTAATCAATTGTTTCTTTTTTGTTGTTGTTGTTGTTGTTCTTATTCTTACCAAAAGCTCTCTCAAGCAGAGTGTACGATGAATACCTCAGAGGTTGTAGTTTTGCCTTCTAATGATGGTGTGTCGTTGTCTGTGGAGCTCCGTTGGCGCATTCAATCATCTGAAATTGACGGAATTTGGCGTTTGCACGATGCCGCATTTCCTGTAAAATATGAGTCTGATTACTATCAATGGTTGCTTTCAGATTCGTGCGTAGCTGTCGTTGCGTATGCAACTCCAAAGAATCTGTCATCCATTTTCAGTTGTATGGAGTCTGGCGATAAGATGGAGAAGAGTACATCTACTGATGATAATAATAATGATAATGATGATAATGATGATAGTAAAAATGGTGACGGTACTCATGATGTGAATAATAGTGACTCTTCTACCTCGTATTCCGTTGTAGTGGGGTTTTGTATTGGACAACTTGCACACTGCCGTCAGCGCAATGGACAACTTGTGCCATCACCAACAGGTTACTTGGGTTCTTTTGCTGTGGATGCGAGATTGCGCTGCCGTGGCTTGGGAGAGTTACTACTAGAACGATTTATTTCCTACATGTTTTTTCATATTCCAGTTCCACGCCATTTATTCCTGAATAATCCAGAAGAGACATCATCTGCAACGAAGACAACTATAACAATAGCGACGATGAAAACTAGTGCGATGAATTGGTGGATGTCGCTTCTAGAAAAGGTCACATTGTATATATTTGGATATCCTTTTGCTTTTGGAAAAACAACGTGTGGTGAGGAAAGGAAGGAAGAATTAGTTTTGCGTGAGACTGAGCGTAGTGATTTGTATGTTTTACCCAACTTGCATAATAATGGGAGTCAGCGTGGTGTAAAGGAAGTTTGGTTGCATTGTTTGGCAGAAGATACCAAATTACTGTTATACTACTTTAAACGGGGGTTTAGACGTGTTTTGGTAATACCACAGTTCTACACGTTTGATGGGGAAACCCATGATGGGATGCTTCTCGTATGTTCCCGTGAAAATATCCGTGATTCCACTACTACTATTACTGATACTAGTAGTGGTACTATTTTTGAGTTTAAGAGTGAAATAAGTGGCCTTGGTATGAGCAATGCAAGCTCTTTATCGGGGGTTAGAACCAGAAGATGTTTTATTACTGAGTCAGAGGAGGGAAGTAGTGGTGATGTTGGTCGTGATTCTTTGCCATTCACAATGTCTTCTACTGATAGTGACAGAGATATTGTGGATGTGGATATTACCGATTCTTCAAAGTTGCGTGACGAGTGGTATTCAAACAATGGCGCCAGTATGGCTAACTCGGATTATTTGCTATTCTCTTCACAGGGTACTTTATATGTTATGAAGGGAGTATTTATTTTATTGGGCATTGTATGGATCGTTTCACTTGGATTTTAAGAGAGTGATCAAATGAAAGCGTTTATTTTTATACGTACATCCGTACCCAAAGAAATGTCTCAGATGTATGCCCTAAAATTATTTTTGAAAATTTTTTCCTTTTCTTCGTTGAGAAGGAAAAAGAAAAAAAGAAAAAAAAAAAAGGCGAAACCAAACCAAAAGAAAAGTCCACAAAGCTATGAAAAAGGGAAAAAAGTACTCTCAAATAAACACAACAATGACACCAATAATATTCTAACACATCTTCACTATTATGGGTTTCACTTGTTATCTCTTCCTTTTTTGTTTGTTTCTTTCTTTACCCTACCACAACTTGGTCTTTGTTCTCTCTTTCTCTTTCTCTCTTTCTTTCTGTTTGTGTGTAAGTGTGTTTTGTTATTATTATTATTATTATTATTATTATTATTATTATTATTTTTTTTTTTTTTCTTGTAATTTGTTGAATCTAATTGAAAGCACATACACCAAGTTAAGGAAAAACAGTCCACGTACGTGGAAAGTCTGAGCACTCCCTGATTCTATTTCCATTTCTGTTCCCATGGCGATGGATAGTGCGGGTATGGAGGCGCGGCTGACGGGGATTCAGACAAAGTTGGAGGCGATGCACGCAGACATCCGCCGCCTCGTCCGCGGGAGTGTCTCCATCGCCAACGGCAGCGGCCACGTCACCCCCATCGTCCGAAGTCCGGGCGGAGTTGTTGGGAGTGGAGGGGGCGTTGGAGGCGGCGGCGGCGGGAGTTGTGTGAATGGCGGCGGGGAGGCGGTGCCGATTGGCCGCAGTTCCCGCCTGCACGCCGCCACCCCGGCGGTGGAGACCCCCGCCAGCGGCCAATCGGCCCCGGCGTCGCTCCTCCCCGTCATTTTTCCCGCCCAGCCCCCGAGCCGCGTGGTGCTGCCGGACGTGGAGACCCCCGAGATCGCCAGCAGCATGAATATGCGTCGAAAGGCAGAGGCCGCACGAAAGAAATTGCAGGAATTTGTAAAGACCATGCGACTGCCGTCCGATGTGCGTAATATTCCAGAATTACGAGGGGCATCTTGTACGTGGTTGCTCAGTATTGCCCTTGCATGCAGCTATGTTTCAGGTGAAAACATCACTATTGAGGATGTACTACGGCAGAATCGTCTCGCAATGCATTACGTTTCTCTCCCATCTGTAACACTCGCAGAATTATTTGACGTAACAAATGAATTTTTAATTAACAACAAGAGTTTACAGGAGAAACATGTGCATTGTGAAGTGGCAAATTTTGATACAGAGACTGTGGATGAGGTGGGAGATGTTATGTGTACAGAAGAACGATTACCCATTACAGCTCTTTCACAATTTCGAAAAGAATTATCAATTCTTGATATTCAATCCATAACCATTTTAAATTATGACCCTTACTTGATTGAACAGCATGAAATACGAATGCGATTGAATTATCTGGAAACTAATGATTCGGATACTTCTGCAGATCCAATTATTCCTCGCTGGTCAGCGAAAAATCAGGGAACTTTTGCATTGCTTCTTAATTTTAATTCAGCTTTACACTCTGTAACTATAGGTACGCCATATTTACTGGAGGACGGTTCTATTGGAATTCAGGAACATACAATTCCTATACAAACACTCTATAAGGCTCTTTGTGTTAAGGATAATTACTGTAATCGTTCTCGTGGATTTGTTCGGGTTTTTATCACTAACCAATTTATTGAGTGCGTACCATCTATGTTTCCACTTAATGTGCTTGATGGATCACTTTCAGGTGGTATGTTAACAACGGCTCTTGATACTTCAATTGCTCCTCATATTCTTGGATTATCACTAATGCATCATCTTGTGACTAGCACATTTTTTGATCGTTTGTCACAACAGAGACAAAGTATTACTGATCGTTCAGATGTAAAGTTACGTGGTATTCCTGTAACTAAATTATGTCAAGAACTTGGTCTCGGAATTACCACCATTGTTGGTGGTAGTAATAAGGCTTCTGTGGCATCAGCATTCAGTTGGTATCATGCATTTCTAAAAAAAATGAAGATGGAAACTTCTGTGGCACTTGGAGTTGTAATTGTCTCGCGGCGTGGTGGAGCTGAAGATGGTCCAGTAAACATTGCGGACGATGTATTTATGAAACACTTGGCACTTGCGGTAGAGACTGAAAGCGTATTACTTATAGGTTTTGATGTTAATATTGCACTTAATGTGAAGGTAGACAACAGACCGGAACCTTGTCATTTTGCAATTGTTATTGGTTTGGATCAAGAACGTGGAGTTGTGCGTTTAGCAGATGTTAATGTTAAAAAGTATCGTAAAACGTGGCATGTACCAATAACACGTCTTTACTCAGCTGTTATTGGATATGGATATATTATGGCAGCCAAATCACAAAAAACTATTGATAAACTTAATGCCAAAGAGTTTCAGGATTCTATTTTTTCTGAAGCACGATATGCACTTCCTCCGACTCAACGTTTATTACGTTTTGAATATCCAAAAAAGAATTATGTTGCTACAATTCTTGCAGATGCCTTTGATCGATTGGGGTTTACGGCTGATGTAGAAAGTGTTATTAACAATAGTGGGTTCCATGTTTCATTTATGCTATCTGAACATCTAGCACTTGAGGATGCTGCCACTGTTGCACGTAATTATTCTCGAAATCATGCAAAAGACGGTGTAAGTGTTCTCGTAACACATATGGATAAGGATACTGACCATGCTGACTTGACATTTATTCGTAATCAAATTAGTACTGTCTTACGAGCTCCAAAACGGTGTTGTCTAATTGTGAATTTCCAAGTTTCTGTCATACAAGCAAATAAATCTGTATGGAATGGAAGTAATGGTGGTTCTTATGCCATTGTTCTTGACTTTGACGAAACAACTTCCCTTGTGACACTCAGTGATGCAAATAATGAATCATTCTATAGAACCTGGGTGTGTCCATTAGATGTACTCTTTGAAGGTATATCTGCTATGGATCCAATAGCTTTGCGAGCTCGTGGTACCCTTTTACTTACTTCCAGTTCTCAACATGACTTGTATGTTGGTTGTCACGGTTATGACCTAGCCCATTGTATTGTACATCATCCTTTTAAACCTACATTATGGCCTGCGTTTCGTTGTCTGGCTCTTGTCGCAACAGAAATGGGTAGTGGTTTATTAAATATGAATCGTGCTGTTCAGTTCTCTGCTGAAGATTTTCTGTACTCAATGCCTTCATTTTCCGTGGTCAAAATAGTTACTGGTACTTTAGAGAGTGAGCACATTGCAGCTCTCGCTAATACAGCATTTGAACGACTTAATGTTGCCCTTGAAGCCTCTGTGGTGGATATCAGTAGTACAGGAACATTCTTGAGAGCCTGTCGTGATGAAAATGTAAGTGGAAGGACAGTGACTATGACTATTGTGGGATATGATACTCAACTCGTACATGGTGTTCCCGGATTTTCTGTTGGTGTTATCAACCGAGTGCGTGATCAGGGAGGATCTGGGGCGGTCCAGTTGGTGGAGGGCAACAGCTGCACGTTTGGCTCTATCTGGGAACGACAGGCCACAGAACTACAACCTGCTGTCAAGGCAATGGTGCGAATCAAGCGACGCCCAAGGAGAAGTAATGGTTCCTTGGTGAAGAGTGAAGAGAAATAAAAGAGAGATTTATAAATATGTATGTGTTATATAATTATGTTTTTTCTTTTTCTTTTTTTTCCTTTGTTTTTCCTTTTTCTGTTTTAAAGGTGTCCCTTAGGTGGTGATGCGTGTGCGTGTAAAGGTAAGATTTATTGAGAATTGTAGGCACATCAAATAATTGCTTATTGCTGTATAAAATTGAGAGAACTGTTTTTTTTTTTTTGTTTCTGTTGCCCATGCGTTTTGTTATATTGACTGCATATTGTCTTCCTGTAGAATGAAAAAAAAAAAAAAAATTATGAAGATCGTTTCAAGTAAAATTCCACAAAAAACAAACAAACAAACAAACAAAAATATATATGTGAAATTGCGACTGTAAGTGTTTGGAATGAAATTACTCGGGGGGTTAAAGAATGTTTTTTTTTTTTTTGTTTTTGTTTTCATTTCTGTCTAAACGATTATGGTTTCTCTTTTACCCTCTGGGCTTTTCTGGGCTTTTCTGCGTGTTTTTTTTTTTTTTTGTTATCCTCTTTTGTATGAGAAAAGGATGAGCGGCATGTGTGGAGAAAACAAAAGAAACGAAAAAAATATTACTTGTAGCAAATGTGTCTGCTCACGTTTTCTTTGGGAAAAGAAAGACGAAATGCGTGTACGTGAGAAGAAGAAACGGAAGAAAAAAAAAAAATAAAGAAAAATAATATGATGCAAGTATATATATATATATATATATATATATAT
>NW_021639845.1:996339-1001656 GCF_002087225.1 Trypanosoma theileri
TTTTTTTTTTTTTTTTTTTTTCAGGTCTACCTTACCTGGTGTTTGCTAATGATCATCTTCTATCCCCTAATACCCCTTTTCTTTTCTTTGTTTTGCTTTTTATTGATCTGCTCGTTTTTCCTAACCGGCAGAATTCTGCTACAAACTCAGCATTCTCTCACTGGAACAGGCTTGTAACCGAGGAATGCGTCTTGATTTTTTTTTTTTTTTGAAATAAAATGATATTTTGAGTCTGTGAATTGCACGTATCTTGATACCGTCTTATTGTTACTGGGCTCATTTATTTCTTTAATATGTTTTTTTTTTTTTTTTTTCTTGCTTCTCCTTGACCCATATATACACATATATATTAGAATATTTTTTTTTTTCTGGACGATTGGGACCATTACACCATTATTCATTGGTGTCATCCTCTACTCCTTTTGAATTATTTTTTATTTTTCGTTTTATTTGTAAATTTTCTGAGAGCGCATGTCTTCTAACATTATTGATCACAGCTTTTTCTTTACACCATTAGAGCGTGATCGAATTGCTCATGCAGAAACTTTTGTAGAAACTCGTCCAAGTGGTTTTGTCACACTTGTCTTTCGTCCATTATGGCTGGCAATGAGTACACATCTGGTGCCAGAGATGGTGGCGCCGAATGCCATCACACTTGCGGGACTTGTAAGCTCCATGCAGTCATATCAAATTATTAGTGAATACTACAATAAGAAATCGACTAGTGTAAACGATCTCACAAATCAAACCCCAATTTTACTTTCCTGTTTACTTTGTCTTGTATCAATTGTCTGTGGTTCTTTAGATGGAGTTCATGCGAAACGTTGCCGATCAGCAACCCCATTAGGTGATATTTTTGCGCGTGTATGCAGTAGCATTTCTCGTATTTTTTTCGCTCTTACACTTATGGAAGTTTTTAATGTGAGAAATCATTCCACACAGTGGTATGTGCTTATGTCACTTCAATTAGTGGAGTTTAACACGGTTCTTGCTCGCATTAACGCTGAAAATCTTAAACCTCAAAAGGCAAAAAATCTCGCTTATCATCTAACGTATTGCTTTCGTGACTCAGAGTTATCATTTCTGATGCTTTGCGCATTGATCACACAACTTGCCCTTCCAACGCAAAATTTTGCTCATTATTTTAACCCCAAAAATGCAAAATACTGTTTTTTGACGTTAGTTTTTGTGAGTTTTGCCAATGTAGCATTATTAAAAATGAATCCCAAATATAAAACAGGTATTGCTCTTTGTCTCGCAGCTCGTGTAGTACCATTATTTAAGATTCTTACATTTAACAATTACAGCATTCTCAGTGTTATCAGTGGGGCTCTGGTGGTTGCACTTCTTTCTATAGAAGTTCATGTTAGCAATGTGGCTGGACGTCGAGTACATGCGGCTGTAGTATGCATTTGCATAGGATCTGTGTTTAATGATTTATTTTCTATTGTAGCCTCTGTACTTTATATTGTTGGTATGTTAGTAGATCTTTCTTACTCAACCCGTATACCACTCTTTGTACCTGTGAAGAATGTCTTTTGCGATGGAGTCTTTGACCTTTGTCACGCTGGTCACAAGAACTTTATGCAGAACGCACTGCAGTACGGAAATCGCCTTATTGTTGGTGTCTGTGGGGATGAGGACTGCGCGGCATACAAGCGACGTCCCATCATGACAACAGAGGAACGTGTGAATGAAGTTCGGATGTGTAAATTTGTCTCGCAGGTGATTCCGAACAGTCCGGTCTCTGGAGTGACGGAGGAGATGATCCGGCGGCACAACATTCACGTGGTGGTCTGCGGCTGCGAGTACGACCGGCCGGACGACACTTTTTACGCCGTCCCGCGGCGGCTGGGGATTCTCCGCACGGCCCCCCGCACCGCCGGCATCTCGACGAGTGTTCTCATCGCCCGCATCCGCGCCGCGACGGACGACGACGTGGTCGCGAAGGACAAGGCGAATGGGCGCTCCACCGTGCAGGAGGGCGCCTGACACTCACACGCTGCCTTACACACATAAAGAAGAAGTAGAGGGTTGGTGTTCCATAGGCATCCAGAGTGTGAGAGGGAAAAAGAGGGGGAGGGAGATAATATTAAACACCAAAAGAAGAAAGTGGAGAGAGAGAGAGAGAAAGAGAGGTAAAGAAGAAAATGGAGGTTAATCTGAAGAAGAAGAAGAAAGGAAAGAAAGAAGACGAGGAAGAAAAAAACGAAAAGAATAGTATAGTAAAAAAAAAAAAAAATACATATAAATATATTTGTACAGGTGGTGGTAACTACATTATAAAACGTGATAAGAAAGTTGATGATGATGATGATGATGAATGTCTTAACGCCATGACATTGCTGAAGTACTGAAAATGGTAACAGAAAGAGAAAAAAGCAAAATGTGATGAGAGAGAGAAAAGGCAGAGCCCTCCCCCCCTCCCAAAAAAGAAAAAAAAAATCTTTCTTTATTGTCGCTGTTTTTTTTTTTTTTTGATTGAACTTCTCTTTCGCCCTTCTGTTGTTACCCATCTCCTTTTGAGGTAGCGGTGAAAGGGTTTCTAACGCTGCGTAACTTCGGTTGCGTCCTGATAAGGATTCTAAATGCATTTTGCAATTCTCCTTATTTCTTTTTTTTTCTGTTTGTATGCGTTATTCTGTGACAGTGCGCTTTCACTCTCTCTATCTTTGTACAACTCACACTGCTCCTTTCTTTTTCAATCTCTCTCTCTCTCTCTCTTTTCTTTTCTCGTAGTTCCTTTATTTGTCAAGGGTATTCTTTTTCGTGAGTAGTGGAAAAAGGAAGTTTGGTTGAGACGGGAAATAGCTATATCACTATTACAAAAGTGTACTCTAAGTGAGTAAAAGAAATATAGGTCTTGTTTCTCACTCATAAAGGTAAAAACGTGAACAGAGGGATAAGAGGAAAAATAAACGAAACAAGAAGGAGCAGTAGTTATTTGTTTGTGTAATTAATTATTATTATTATTTGTTTTTTTTTATTTGTTTGATTTATTCGCGGGAGGTGACTATTCTTTCTACGAGGTCTTATATCAGCCTTTCTATTATTAACGTTGACAGAAAGGTTGGTTATAGTCACTCTATTTTTAGTGTTGGGACTCCAAAACACCTTTAGCACCGGTAAGGGTACGAAAAATTGCTAATCAGCATTATTTTGCCTTAAGCAGTGTTCTAGAATAAAGAATCAAATAACAAAAAAATAAGAGAAAATTGTTTGAAGAAAATTTAAACTGAAGGCGGAGTGTAAAAAAAGAAAAAGAAAAGATAACCAAAAATAAAATATATAAATAAATAAATAAAAAAGAACTAAAAGAAACAGAGATACAATCTATACGAAGATGTCCATTCCAAGTGGCAATGTACACCTTGGTGATGCAATTTACCAGTCTCACTTCGGTGATCAAAATGCCGGAGAAAACAACCTTGCTGGTGGTACACATACTCGTTTCTTTGGACAATCTACTAATCCGCCCACTTCTCATTTACCAGGCAACTCTGCTCATTTTTCACAATGTTTGTACATGGTATATCCAAATGGGACCTCCTCCCCAACGTACTTCGCACCCCAAAACGTCGTCCCTGCCTCTGCTATTGGTCCTGCTGTTGTAACACAGTCGCCTACAACTCCTAACAGCGTATCAGTAAATTCAATGACCCAGCCGCCTCAACAGCAACCAACCTTTGTGTTAAACCTTATTGATGGACAACCAATTCCCTGTATGCCGATACAACAGGTTCTTGTGGCGACCCAAGGACAAGTAACTACTTCTCCTGTATTCGCGAATGGGAACTTTCCGGGGACACCCAATGGCGGTAATGGTACAAATATGCAGAGTGATGGATATCTCGCTGATAATGTAAGGGAGGGTGGACTGACTCCATTGCAGCCGGTTTATTTGAACGATCAGCAAATGGCGACTGGCTCACCAGGGGTTTCACTCTCCCCAACACCTCTCACACATGTTTCCGCTCCTCCCTTGGGGTTCTCTCGGCATTTTGCATCGTGTTCACTAGTACAAAATGGGAGCAACTCTCTGCATGAGGAAACTTCCAATAATAATGGAAGTAGTGGAGGTAGCAGTAGCAATGGTAACACCAACAACAATAACAATAACAACTCCCTTCCTGTAGACGAAGAAAGGGTAGAAGTATACGCTCCTGACTTTACATCGGTAATTTCTTTACCGGCTTCTTCAATTCTACATCGTCCTCCACCATCATTAGGTGTTTCACGTCTTGTTCTATGTCGCAAGTACATTCCTGGTCGTCCAGATAGCTGCTGGAAAGGTTCTATGTGTAAATTTGTACATGCTGATCCTACAGGGGCACCACGTTCTCCGATTCATGTTAACTATTCTTGGAATAGCGTTGAACGTTGCACATACCCTCACCTTCCACCGGGTGAAATGATTCTTGTTTTAGCGCCCAATGGACGACAACCAGCAGAAACGTTTCCAAGTGAACGTGTTTTGGTTACACGTGGTAGCCTTAATCGCAAGAGTCATGTGGGTCCACTTTCGCGTTGTGCACATTACTACTTTAATCGACTCTGTAACCGCGGGGAGGATTGTAACTTTATTCATACAATGCATGTTGACCCAAATGTGGATGTGGACTTCAAGCGTGCCCCAGCTTCTACCACAATTGCACCAATCAAAAGACGAGGTTCTCGAACAAAGACGACCTCGTCGACGGCAGGCGATGAAGCTACATGTGGTATCACACCATTGCAAAACGTTACAGTGGGGACATCACAACAAGATGTGGGTGCTACTATTGCTATCAATGGTATTAGCACTACAACGACCACTACTGGTATCACTAGCGCATCTGACTTGGGTGGTGGAGATCCGAATACCAACATGGTTTCACCTTCAGGACAGGGATTTTACCTTGCCGTACCACAGCGTGCCACACTTTCTCTTTCCCGATCTTTATCCTCAGTCGGAGGTGGTAGCGCGCGAAGTAGTAACAGTGGCGCAACGAATCCAATGGAATGGTCGTTTGTGGAAAACTTGGAGACTTCCTTGTGGTCAGATGGGGATACAAGTCCTATGTTGTAATAGAACCTAATATATATATATATTCTTTCTTTACCAATGAGTATCTACGGATGCAAAAGAAGGTAGTGGACATCGATAGCAAAAAAAAAAAAAAAATAATGTCAGGCTATGAAAAAGGTGGAGTAGGGTTTGACAGGGAGGACTGTGTAGGGAATGAAAAGAACATTTGTCTTGGGAGGGGGGAGGGGGTAGATGATCATGTAAAGGATGAGAAAGCGGCGCGATTATCCCCTTCGTTTTTTTTTTTTT
>NW_021639845.1:1001891-1004380 GCF_002087225.1 Trypanosoma theileri
TATATATATATATATATATATATATATATATTTATGTTATTATTACTCGTATGTGCAGGTCAGTGCACATCATGCGTCTACCTATGATCAGCACACAAATTTTGTCGTGCTTCATTTCTACGCTGTGGACGCAATATTTACAAAAAAAAAAAAAACATGCGAAGATAAGACAACGAAAAGACGCTAGCTGTTTTTTATTTCGTTGGTTATATTCTTTTTTTATATACAACAGAAATATTTTTCACATGTTTTCACATCATCCTTTTCCGTCATGCCTACTGCATGAATGAGTAAATATTACTATACAATGAAAACAAAGATTAGAAAAGAACACTCCCATATGCGACCACAACTCTTTTTTTTTAAACTTGGGACCGCAGTCATGAGTATTTTGCAAATTACATAGTTATGTGTATATATATATATACACCCATATGTGCATTACTCAATTCATAAATGTGTGTCCCCAGAGTCGTGGAGGAAGCGAGTACTGTAAAATGCAAAAGAAAAAAAAAAGTCTTTGCAAATGCATCTGAAAACCTGTATGCCAACACTCTCTCATGGGCTTTCTATTGAATTATTGTAGACTTACAAAGTCCTAGAAAGGGAAAAGCATACACAACAACAACAAAAAAAAAAAAAACATCAGAATGCAATAGGTTATGAGTGCTTATTTTCTTTCGTTTTTTTTTTTTCCTATTCATCCTATTACACTCGTTATACCGATTAGTACTCGGACATCGAGTTGAATGCATAAACATACAGTGAAACATAAATGAACTAAAAAAAAAAGGAGAAAAAGGTATATTTCTATATGATGAAAAGAATATTATTTAAAAAAAAATCACGAGAAATCCCTCAAAACATGTTATATATAACTTTATATATGACATGTGAGTGTGTTTATTTATTTATTGGTTCTATTCAAGATACTTCTCAATATTGTTGACAGTTTGTCTTCGCTACACTGAGTATACTTTTAAAGGCTATACGCATGAAATACTAACAAAAATGTAGCAATAATCACATATAAATGATTTTGTTTTGTCTAAAGAGTCTCTTTGAACTTCTCTTCATTCTTTGTTTCAGTAAGAATTCGTGACATTTTAAAAAGAAGAAGGAAAAAGAAAAAGAGGAACAATGTCATCGCAAAAATCTGCTGCTAAAGCCATTCCAGATAACCACTTGGAGGTTTTTGACCCGAACTTCAAGAACATGTACCTGGTGCCTTCCCATTTGGTCGTTCACACACCACCAGGACGAACCAACCTCACTCGATTGGTACACTGTCGAAACTACAAGGCTCATTACAGTGCCTCATGTAGTATGGGAGACAGCTGCAAGTTTGTTCATGCTGATGTGGACTATGACACACTGCAAGCTCAACCGATTCACGTAAACTATATTTGGCGTGATGAGAGTTTGTGCACATACAGACACCTGCCATCTGGTGGGTATCTGGATGTTCTTTTGCCGAACAACAAGCAGCCTATGGAGCGGATTCCCAGTGAGCGTATTCTCATGACACAGGGAGCCCTTCCCTTCTTCAAGGGGAAAAACCGGCCTGTTTCACACTGCGCGCACTATTACTTCAACCAACTGTGCTACCGCGGTGAGCGCTGTAACTTCATCCACGCACTCTACGTGGACCCCACCATTTCCACCGACTTCAAGCGGGTCTCGCGGCACCACCACCGCCAGCGGGGGGCAGACCAGGCGAAGGCCCCGCCGGCAGCGAAGGGGGCCGGTGAGACGGCCGGGCAGAACCCCCGCCAGGGGAGTGAGGCCGGCGCGGTGGAAAGCCCCCACCCCGTTGTGCGCGAGATTGTGCTGCCGTCCGACCCGCCGCTCGTGTCGCTCGTGCACGGGGCCGCTCAGTCCGCGGCAAGCAGCGATGATGCGTACAGAAGTGTCTCAGGAGGGGACGACGTGGTGACACCCGAAACAAGCGTGAGATGTCGTGGAACAACTGAGACGCAGAAGAATGTCGGCGCCTTCCACGGTGCAGGACGGTCGATCACGCGTGTGTATCGGCATGACCCATACCAATTGCTTAAATAGTAATTGGGAACGGCAGGTAAAATTGTGTGGCATCTTTTTTTTTTTTTTCTTTTTTTTTTCCCCCTCTTTACATCATGTTTTTTTTTTTTTTTTTTCTCTACTTGTGAACATATTTTAGTAGATTTAGTATTATGTACGTAGGAAAAGCAATGTATTATGCAGCTAGTTCTTTCTGTACGTTTTTGTTTTGTGGTGATGTTGCTTCGAAGGAATAGTATTTTTTTTTTTTTAGGACAAACCTTATGGTAATGTCTTTATTTATCAATGTGGTTTTTTTTTTTGTGAAGAAAAATTTTGATTCCTTCTTTTTTTGATGTTGTGTTTCTACTTTTAAGTTATTTCTTCTGAGGGGGATTAAATTTGTGACATGTAATGTTGTCTTGTTGTGTTTTTTTTTTTTTTTTTTTTTTTTTTTTTTTTTTTTTTTT
>NW_021639845.1:1004413-1007165 GCF_002087225.1 Trypanosoma theileri
TTTTTTTGGTTTTTTGTCTGAAAAGAGAATGACTGCTTTTGTGAATCTATCTATTATTTTTTTTTTTTATTTTATTTTTGTTTTACCTTTTTTTGTTTTGTTCTCACTTATTGATAATTTTTTATGTCTTCTTTTGCAAACTGTGAGATATTATTGGCTATTTTCTTTTCCATCGGGCATTCCTTGGTAGTGCTATTTTGCAAATGAGATGGGAAAAAAAGGTGATCTGGCAAATTATTACCTTGATAGTAAAACATTTCTACAATTACTTTTTTTTGTTTTTTTATCCCTCCTTCTTCTTTTTAACTATTTTTCTTTTTTTGTTTTGTTTTGACGATCGAGTGTTTCTAGTGGTGGCTCTGGGTATCTATGTGTATTTCCTTATTTTGCTTTTTGTTTGCATGTCATTCACTTTGTGCTATGTTATTTTTCGGCTTTGTTGATTGTTTGAGTTCCTGATTTTCGTTATTATATATTGTTCTAATATTTTTCTGTTTTTTTTTTTTTTGTCTTTTTTATTTTATATTGTTATTAGAGATAAGGTTAGAAAATATCTAATTGCAGGACATAAATATTTTTTTTTTGAAGACAACTGACAGCTTCATTAAGTGAAATGCCATCACAAAAGTCCTCTCCTAAAACCATTACAGAAAACCATGTGGAGGTTTTTGACCCAGATTTTAAGTTTATGTACTTGGTGCCAACTAATCTGGTCGTTCACACCCCACCAGCACGTTTGAATATTTCCCGTTTGGTTGTTTGCCGAAACTACATACCAGGAAAGGAGGGTTCATGTGTGAAGGAGGAAAATTGTCGTTTTGTGCACGCTGATGTGGACTATGATAAATTACAGGCACAATCGGTTCACGTGAACTATATTTGGCGTCATGAAGACATCTGCACTTATAAGCGGTTACCTCCTGGTGATGTTCTTGAAGTTGTGTCATGGAATGGAGCACAGAGGCCTGATTTAATTCCCAGTGAACGTATCCTTGTGACACGACGAGCTTTATCGCATTGCGAACCGAACGGATCTCCTCTTTCTCATTGTGTTCATTTTTATTGTAATCGTATGTGTAACCGGGGTGAAAACTGTAATTTCATTCATGCGATTTATGTGGACCCGAATATCACTAGGGATTTTAAACGTGCTCCTGCACAACCGATACCACGATTTAATGTGAGCAATCGTTCATCAAGGACAGAAACCTCCGATCCTTCTGTTGGTTGGGTAAATCATTTTACTCCAAATTCTCCGCAGTATGGTTCTTTGCATCCCCTAAAGCGATGTATTGCACCGACGCCCCCTCAAGCAAAAACACCAATTTCTCTTCCTATACCTTCTGCGATGAATGACCAGTGTGAGACGTACGGTACGAAGTCTACCACCCCCCCGGACGTCGTTAAGACGACACTCCTTGAGGGCAGCGATAGCTGTCTTCAGCTGAGTGGTTCTTGTGCGGCCGCGGGCAAGACGGGGTTTGCGGCTCTGCAGTTCTCCGCCCCGGAGGGTCGCGGGCGGCAGCACTCCTTCAGCGGGAGTTTCGCTCCACCCGCCCAAGCTCCCATGGCCGTCTCCCACCCCGGTGGCGAGGTGGGCAGCAGCAGCAGCAGCAGCAGCGTCGGTCTTCGCCCGGTCGCGAAGGGGTTCGACGGCATCGCCGAGCGCTCGCGCATGGAGAGTTCCGACGGCTTCACTGCCTCCCCTTCCGCCTCCACGCAGAGCGCCAACGCCTCCGTTGGCCAAACACCGCTACAGCCGCAACTCAGCTCACCGTACATCGGGCCGTGGGGCACGGTGCTCTCGGGTTCCGCCTCACGCCGCTCATATCGACACAACCCGTACCTTCCAGTCCACAGCAAGGGAGTGGAGGGGTGAGACGGCGGTGGTGGCGAGTCTTCAATGGAGAGAAGAAAAGGAGGCGAATGCGTGACAAGGGGTGTGTGCACAGTGGGTATCTGGCTATTGTTAAGATGTAGTAAATAATATATTTGGAGAACGTTCACGATGCTCTTATTAGTAGTCATGCTTTGTGTTCACTTACACACTTGTTTCCTTTTTCCTCTTTTTTTTTTGTTTTTGTGTTTTCCTTTCATGGAGCTTTCTTTTGCGTGTTACCCAAGGAAGAATACACTTTCTTTCCTTTCTGCAATTCTGGTGCATTTATCTATTTTGTGATTTTTTATTTTTTGCCTTGTTCCTTTTACAATATGTTTCTGTTTTTTTTTTATCTGTGATAGAGTGTAGCCTAGAAGTAACGAATTGCTTGATACTATCTCTCTGGTGTTGGGTGAACTTAAGAAAGTAAGAACAGATGGAATGTTTGTGCCCATTTCTCTATGTTGCAACTCTACCTTGGAAACAAAATTTTTATTTTATTTTTTCATTGGATAGGGTTGTTCTTGGGGTGTATATGTATGAATTTTCTTTTTTTTTCGCGTGTCTCTTTTTTTTTTTTTCGTGGTAATACCTTTTTTTTTTGAATTTGACGTTTTTTTTTTTTTACTTTATCTCATTCCCATTTCTCATTTTTTTTTTTTTTTCTTTTCGTCTTTGCTGTCATCATTATCTCTTCTTCACTTGATTTTTTGATTTTTTCATAATCGTTATTAGGTGTAAGATGAGATAAATGAATGGTAGAGCTGAAGAATAGATGATATTGCCCACAATTATTTTTTTCTTTATGTGTATACATGCAATTTTTTTTTTCTTCGTTATATATATATATATATATATATATATATATATATA
>NW_021639845.1:1007354-1008297 GCF_002087225.1 Trypanosoma theileri
TTTTTTTTTTTTTTTTTTTCTCTTCTGTTTTCTTTCTGCATGCGTTTTGATGAGAAATGAGAAATTATCTGTGTTCTTCTCTCTTCTTTTCAATGCCGTCTGGATCAGAGAAATTTTTTTTTTCATGATGAGCGTTAGAATTCTTGTACTTTACTTTTTTATTTTATTAATGAAGAATAAACAAAAGCAAAACGAACCTCTTCTTGTGACTTTGCCGGGGCTTTTTCCCGTTTAGCACGCAATCGCGGGTGTTAACCACATTTTTGTTTTTGTGTTAGTTTTATTTTTATCTTTCTGTTATTTGTTTTTTTTTTTTAATTGACATGACTCCAGCCGTCCTTGAGAGGTGTTTGCATGCGCGTATATATATATATATTTGTATAACTGTGAACGTTTGTACCCTCCTGCCATGATGCACACCTCGTTTTTATTATTCCCCCTCCCCCTATTTCTTATCTAAATCTTATATATATCTTATATATATATATATATATATATATATAAGATATATATAAGATTTATGTAATTTTATGTTTGCATCTGCCTGCGTGTGTAATTGTGTATGTATGTAGGCGTGTCTGTTTTTACGCATCTGTGTCTGTCGCCGAAACATACACATATGTATACATACGCGTGCGACAACGTGAGAGTTCTTGTAAAAAAAAAAAACGAGAGAAAAGGAAAAACGGCCCACTGAACCTCACTTTATTATTATCATAATTATTTTACTTTGAAAGATCTTTATTTTTATTGCGTGCTTTCGGGCTCGAACAAAAAAAAAAAAAAAAACTTGTACGATCGTGGTAAACCGATGACTCTCCTTAAATGTATTTCTTTTTAAGGGTTATGGTAGGAAGGAAAGAAAAAAGAAAAAAAAAAAAACGTTGATATTATTGAGATGAAAACGAAAGAATAAAGTAGGGATAGAAAAAAAAAAAAAAAC
>NW_021639845.1:1008316-1020259 GCF_002087225.1 Trypanosoma theileri
ATATATATATATATATATATATATGGTGACGGTGAATGTCATCAGAAAAAAGGGGAATTTACGGGTTTATGTATTTTTACTTGTTTTTTTTTTTTTTATTTCTTCAGAGAATCCACGTACGAAATATTTCTGGTTTATCGTACTTGATACGGAAAGCAGATTTTCTTATTTGTTTGTTTTTTCTTTACCCCATTTTCCCCTCTTCGCACACTGAAGGGACATGTACTCCTTCACGGAGGAGACTAGATGACTTTTGTTTACGAAAGAAAGAAGAAAAACCAAATCTTGCGTTAAATCTACATTCCTCTGTCTCTGTACTATTCTTTTTCTACAAAAAATCTTATTTTGCTCTTTTCTCTATTTTTTTTTTTTTTTTGTTTTGTATTTTAGTTGTGGGAGCTAATACATAAGAAAAGGAAATACTAGTGTTGACTGCAAAGAGAGAGAGAGAGAAAGAGGAAGAGAAATAGTTCTTGCAACCACGTTACTATAATTATTGTTTTTCTTTTGTGTAAAGAAAAAAAAAGAGGGAAGCGAATAGGTCGAGTAGTGGCATCTGAAGAGGAACTTCACGTACGTCTGCTTGCTTAATCCGAAAAGCAAAACAGAAAGCAGGCAGCAAAATAACGGCGAGGGAGAAAAATAATAACAACAACAACAAAAAGATACAAAAGAGCCACGACGAACGTAACACACACAAAAAAAAAAAGTGAAATCAGAAGAAAAAAGAAAAATTACCAGGCAAACTTAACAGAAAGAACAACAACTACAACAAACGAAAAACAAAACTAAGCGGGTAAAGTAAAAAGAAAAGGAAAGGAAAGGGATTAGTACAGTAGCAAGAGGTGCCATAAACCACAAGGCGGGTGTGTGAGGTGATTACTCAATGAATCTTGACTATGCGAATGCTGTTGGCTTCTCGCCGCGGACCCTCGATGAGATATGGGAGCAGTGGAACCAGGCGAACGATCTCTCCACCGGCACTAATCTCCCCTCATGTCTCCGGCAACAACAAGAGCAACACGAAGATGCAGCACCGCACGATTCAACTGTAGTTTTTGACGCCGAGTTCCGCTGCTTGTATAAGGTGCCACCCCACCTTGTCGTGCATACACCTTCGGCACGACTCAACATCACACGACTTGTTTTCTGCCGCAACTACAGAGCCCATGAGCCAGACTCGTGTAAAATGGGAGATAATTGCAAATTTGTCCATGCGGATGTGGACATAAGGATGTTAGAGGCGTATCCGATTCATGTGAACTACGTCTGGCGTAGCGAGGATCTCTGCATGTACAAGCGTCTCCCTCCTGGTGAAATGTTGGAGGTACTCTCCGGAGATATGTGTACCGTTGAGTCAATACCCAGTGAGCGAGTCCTTGTCACAAGAGGGGCACTTGCACGCCACGATATTGCAGAGCCACTAATGCGATGCAAATACTATGATGCGAATCAGACATGTTTTGCAGGCGAACATTGCAATTTTATTCATGTCGTTTTCCTTGATCCCACTTTTCAAGGCTCTTTTAAACGGGCACCTAAAGTTCTTCTGGATACTAGGAGTTCTGCAAATACGCTGTCAATTCCACAGCACCGCCCTAACAATGGTAATTGCAACTCTAGTAGTAATAATAACGGTGCTATCGGAAACAATAGTAACAACAATATCAGCACTGTCATGGGTAACCATATTTTAGAAAATCATCATGGTACCCAAATGAAAAATTTAAATCCCGGTATTAACATCAATGTGCCTCCTTTTTTGGTAAATTCGGATCCTCAGCTCTCCTGGTTACACAATTGCAATGCCTTGGCAACACCCTACTTTCCAAGAAATATGATGGCGCAACAGGACGCTGGTGTATCGTCTCTGGTGGGAATTCCTGGTGCTACTAGTACTACTAGTAATGCTACTGCTGCTACTACTACTTCTACTACTACACCACCACCACCATCATCTTCTTCCCAACCTCATCCTACTATCCCCACCATACCATCAATGACTACCAGTGGTTCTTTCTCAGCATCCGGTGTCTCATTTCAGTGCGACCAAACTGAAGGCGAAAACCTAGAGGAGCTTCTCATGATGCTTAGGGAGTCGAACAACAACGAAGAAGGCGCCAATGCTTCTTCACCCGAAGCGCAAATGTTAGCAGGTGTTGGGCACACGCCATCATCTGGTGCACAGAATGGAAGTGCAGGTTCGCTGGTCACGCAGGAACAACTTAGTAGTATTGTCTCTCAACTCTTTTCTCTGTTCTCGCAGCGAGTTAATTTGCAGCGCAACATAACTGTGAGACCCTCTCCACTCCTTGATGAACCGTACAGTATAGGCACACTCCTTTACTTGCCGCATGGGGCTTCAGAGGCGTTGCCTCTTCAGCCTGTTTTTGATAACTCGTTTCTGACCCTGATTGCCACGTTAGGGTCGCAGCAGCAGTACCCTGTACACCCCATGATGTCCTTACAGACGATGAACGTACCGCAGATGGCCTCTGTAGCTGTTGGAAAACAACAACAACAACAGCAACAACAACAACAAGAGCAAGATAAAATCCGAACTCCCTTTCTCTCTACCCCCAATTCAACGGGAAATTCCAACGGTGTGAGAAGTTCTAGTAATGGTATGTCTTCTTCTGGGGGTGATGGAGGTGTGCCTACGACAGATTTTTACGCAAAAACCTATCAACAGCTTCAAAATGCTTCACGGAGTGGAAGTGCTCGTCTGTACAGCATGTAAAATCTGAATTGTTTTGCGGCTTTCATCAGTGTGGCTTTTATGTTTTTTTTTTTTTTTTCTCTTTCTCTGATTCCTTATTTCTTTCGTTTTCTTTTTATTGAACTCTCTTTATACGACCCGTGCGTACATAAGTTTGCCCCTTTTAGTTTGTACGCATGGTCGATTGGGGAAGACTGTTGGAACAAGTGAGATCACCCCCTAACCCTCGCTAAGTAGGAGTAACAAGATAAGATGAACGCAAGATAACGACACAGAAATGCTTCCTTTCTCACCTTTTCACGCATAAAGAGGAGACTCATTTTTTTTTTTTTTTGTTTGTTTGTTTGTGTTATCTTTTTTTTTTTTTTTTAATGCGTCTATTCCCTGCAAAACGATAAAAAAAAAAGTGCATAACGATTATATCTGGTGAAAGGTGATCTAAAAAGAAAAAAAAAGGGATGGGACAGCGGAGCGAAACCAATGTTATTGTCACTCTTTTTTCTTATTCTATTACTCATGCAGTGGTTTTTCATACCGCTGTTGCAGGTGTTGTTGTTATGGATTCTGCTACTGCTACTCCGTACAAGCTTTTTTTCTTTCCTTCTTTGCTTACTAACTTGACGAGTCCCTATGCCATTAATGAATGTGATTGAATTAATTTTTGGGTACATGTTCTTTAAATCGACTTAGGATTGCACGTCATGTATATGGGTGTTTTGATACCCAAATGCAGTCATGAGAGGAAGCAAAGGCCGAAGTAGGAAAGAGAAAGATATGCTGGCGTAGCGAGTAAGACTAGGCGAGTGATAGAAAAAGGAAAAGAAAGAGGAGACAAGAAAAAAAAAAAAAAAAAAAGAAAAAGTGAGCAATGAATGGGGGGGAAATAGGCAGCGACTCTGTGCCGCGATGTACCATGGCGGACACATACCCTATCAGTCAAATACTTTAGTTAAGTATTATGGTACTTTTTTGAAAACGCAAAGTTTTTAGTTTTTTTTTTTGCATACTTATTGCTTTTTTTTTCCCTTTATTCAGATGAATGTCCACATTCTGCTTTTTTTTCCTGTTTCCTCATGTATGCCATCTTCCCTTTAGATATGGTTATTCTTGCTCGCAAGACATGATGTTGCACTTTCCCATCATTTTCTTTATCGGTTATCACCCCTCCCTAACCTCCTACCAACACATAGTGTGATGAATGGGCGTGTGAGGGGAATACGACAGACATCTGTGGGAAAAAGGGATGAACGTGAAAGAAAAGTATTGATGTGTTGGGAAAGAGAAATGCATGCGCGCGAATTACCAGCAAATTGGCAGATATGCTTTTTTGCTTATGAGCTTGCATAACCAAGCACAGAAACTCAAACAAATACGCTTGCCTAAGCACAGGGAAAACTACAAAGAGGTGAGCAAAGCTGAGGGAGTTGAAGAGAAGAAAAATCCAAATGGGTGAACAAAAAGAAACGTGGAAGGCAAGTTGGGACATAAATAAAACAGAAACAAGAAACAAAGAGCAACAACGGAATAAATACAACCAAACAAAAGAAAAAAAAAAACGTATGAAACGAAAAAAAAAAAAAAATATTCAAGCAAATAAATGAACAGGTGATCAACAAGGAAATTAGATTGGTGAAGAAAGAGAGTTGGGGAGGGGATAGATAGATAAATGACTGTTTCATTATGAATACACTGGTAATCTGTGTTCAAATTATTATTTACCTCTAACGGGATTGTCATCATTTTGGTGACAATGTGAATGTAGGTTCTCTTCTGTATATATATATGTGTGTGTGTATGTGTTGACATTCCTTCACTTTCCTTTTTATCTTTGTTGGTATTCTCTTTTTTCTTTCCTTACGGCTCTATTATTTTGATGCACGATGAGTTTCGTACGTTTTTTTGCGCAGCTAGCGAAAGGCCGGATGGCACGTTCTGATGATATTTACTCAAAAGGAAAAGAAAAAAAGAGAGGGGAATATATAATATACTCCAAATGGAGGTCAAAACCAAAAAAAAAAAAAGAATGAAAAAAAATTAAAGGGGATCCCACAGGATCAGTCAAGTGAGCGCAAACGAACAGTAAGAGACAATAAAACGCGGATGAGTGAGAAAAAAAAAGGCTGTAGTGGAAACGGAACATATATCTATATCTATATATATATATATATAGATATTTGCGAAAGTTATTGTTAAAGGTATATAAACAAAATAACAGAATAAAAGAAGGACGAACCAAATCTTTATTTCTACCGTACGTGTAATAAGGCAATTTTTTTTTTTTGTATGCTCGTTCAATTCTATAGGTTTGGACCGATACCTTTGCACAAATAACACGTCCAACAGACAATTACCCTCTTTTTTTCTTTTTGCTATATGCCTTTGTTGCGATATATTGCACCTCTTTTAATTGATTTTTTTCAGGTAAATCAAAGATGTTTTGAGAAAAAGTCTTGCGTGATTGTTGTTGTTCAGCTCTGCTGATTCCCCTTGATAGGTTGTTGATGTTAGTGGGGATTTTTACTTTTTTATCTACATTGTTTTGTTTTGTTTTCTTTTTTTCTTGCTTTAGCTACTACGTGCGAATAATTGTCAGCATGTAAAGATCATGGTTCAAATGTGCTGATTTCATTCTAGCGAAGAAAAAAGCGAGAAAATATATCAAAAATGAAGAAAAAATGTTTGCAAAAAGATCGTAGAGAAGAGTGAATGGGATGTGGGGAGTTCCCCAGTTTGTTCTTGAAGCCACTTCTTATTGTTCCACATTTTTTTTTTTTATCCCTTTTTCTTACTTTTTTTTTGCTGTTTGTTCTTTTGGTTTCTTTTCCTGCCCTTCTTTCCGCCTCTTACACAGAGATACAGAGAGAGAGAGAGAGTGAGAGAGAAGGGCTGGTTTTTTTTTTTTTTTTGGCCTAGATTTGTTGCCCTGTCTTTGTCCACCTCCAGCTTTCTCACTATTATCACTCTTCTTGTTGCGATTTCACGTAATGTGTCTTTCGCATTTTTTTTCTCTTTTCTTTTTTACTGGTGCTGTTACAGCTAGTAATAATAAGGGTGTGGGAATCGCTGTGGTCGCTGTAGAATGAAGCCATTCCGTGGCCAGCAGGATGCTGGCTCCCACTTGATTGGTTCCCCTGCGCGACGTGGTGGCGAGCATGATACCACGCATAACGCATATTTGGCGACTGGTGGCAGGGTGGACTCTCAGGGGACACGGGAGCGCAATGCGGAGTACAGCGCGTTTGACGTTTTGGTTTCCCCCTCTATTGCTGGTGGTGGTGGTGGTGGTGGTGGTGGTGTCTCTTCTACTGGGCATCCACCCACCGGTGGTGTGTCACCGCCGCGAGCGCCGGAAGCGTCACATCATTACAGCAGTGATGCACTTGTTTCCTCCGCACTAGCTGCTGTCTCAATGCCTCTTGCTGTTCCGCCACGGAGTGGAGACACTGCGGAGTTGTCATCGGACCTTGTTGGCACGCGTGACCTGCAGCGTGGACTACTGGAGCAGAAGTTGCATCAGGTTCAACGCGAGGCGGACGCGGTACGTGCGGAGCTGCGGGAGGCGAGCGGCCGCGTGGCGCAGTTGACGCTGCGGTTGAACGAGCAGAAGGTGGAGTTCAGTGCGCTGACGCACCGCTACGGGGCGGCGGTGGAAAAGTTGACGGCAGCGGAGGGCGGCGTGCGGCGATTGGAGGAACATCTCGTGCGGGAGCGGGCCGCCGCCGGGCGGGCGCGGGAGGAGCGCGACGGACTGCGGGCGGCTCTACACGAGGCGGAACAGGCCGCCGATCGACTCCGACGCGAACTCCTCGAGGAACGTGGCCGACCGGCGGTGGACCCTCGCGAGGTGCAGCGACTCCTCGAAGATCGCACGCGATATATCCCCGCCGCAGAGATGCAGCAGCAGCGCGCGGAGGCACACAGCGCACAAAGGGCACTCGTCAGTAGAGTCGATAAGGCGCTAGACACACTTCTCTTCGCACACGAAGAGGATGAAACCGCTGTATTTGTCGCCCGTAGCGCAGTGTTATCCGCTGCAACTGACCTTGAAGCAAAGATCACTGCCACAGAGGCAATACTTGCCGCCCTTTATGACCAGATGGCAATCTTTAATGAGGGGTCAGAGCGTGACATGGCCGAAATGATAACCGCCCTTATCGCAGAAAATAAAGAGCTTTGGCAACACCTTTCAAAGCTTAAGAGTGAGTACGATGCGGTTACCACGCAGTTAACTTCACTACGTCGTAAAGGGGAATATGTCCCACACGATCAGTATAGTTACACCCAGAAACAGCTTGCAATAACCACAGAGAAACTTAATCAGGCACAGAAAGCTGTTGAAGCGCAAATTGAAATGGCAAAAGAACATGAAGAGCAAATGAAGGTAGTAATGAATAGTAACGAGTCGCTTCAGGAGCGAACACGTCTCCTTGTTGAACAGTTATCCAAGGCACAACAGAATGTAGAGCAAATAAGTCAAGAATTAGAAGAAAGCAAAACGTCAGCAAAGGAAGCGACGCGACGAGTGGAGGAGTTACAAACCCTTGTAGAAAATGAGAGACGCCGTATGGATAACACTGTACAACAACTTAAGGAAAATCATTCCTCAGTAGAGCAAGAGTATGAAAATCGTATTCGCCATCTTCAGGAGGAACGAAATGTGGCATTGGAAAGCTCTGATCGAGCACGTCATGATTTGAGTGAATTACAGCAACAGGTAGAATCATTAGAAAGAGAACTGGAATCTCGCACTCGGTACTTTGAAAACTACAAGCAACAAGCAGAAGAACATCAAAAACAGATAAATCGTTCCGTCCATGAGGAGATGACTAGTGCACGAGAGTTACTTGAGCATGAATTGGGCCTGATACGACGAGAATTAGGAGATCAGCGTACGGCTACCCGAGAGGCAGAGCGAGAGCGGGATGACGAACGGGCTGAGCGCCAGGCGGCTCAAGCTGTTGTTAGTGGATTAGAGGCTGAATTATTACAGCAACGTCGTGAAAATGAAGAGCAGCAACGGCAGCTTGGGGAAGTCACTGAACGCCTGCAAAAACTAGAGGTAGAAGCAGGACAACTGCGAGAAGGACGTGTTGAAGCTGGTGAGGAAGTGTTTCAACTTCAACGTGATGTAAAACGTTTTCAAGAGCGTAACCATGAATTAGAGCAAGAGTTACAAGAAGAAAGGGAGAAACACCTACAGGAATTGACACAGATGAAAAAAGACATGCGAGAACTTGATCGAAATCGTACAGCGGTTCAGGAGGAGTTACAACGACTCCGTATTCGATTTGTAGAGGTAGAACAGCAGAAAGAACGCATCCCACGGGAGCGCATAGATGCTGAAAAAGAAACCCTTATGCGTGAAAATGTGCGTCTTCACGAGCAATATCAAGAAGTACAACAAGAAAATGTTACTTTACGTGAGAATCTGCAGCAATTACGTGCCAAAACATTTAGTTGTGAACAACTTTCTCAGCAACTAGATGATTTACAAGAACGACTGCGGCAGCTACCGGCATTAAGACAGGCTGCAGAAGATGCCAGGCGTGATGCCATACGTTCAGCAGAAGAAACGGAGGCCTTGCGTCAGGAACGAGACGCTATGGCAGCAAAGCTAGACTTTTTCCTTGAAGAAAGCAAACAGGCTGCCAAAAAAGACGAAGAATGGGGACGTGTTTTCCGTGACGCAGCAGAGCAAGCACGAAGACTAGGTGGTCAGGTATCAATGGCGAAACAACAACAACAAAAACAACAATACAGTACACCAGTATCGTTTGTTTCACACCCTGGTGGTTATAGTGAACAATATAGCAACTACCAACGTGCTCTTGGTGCTAGTGGTGGGGTTGGGGGCAATAGTAACGGGGGAATAGATACATCACCACATCCTAGCGCTCCAACACTACACCGTCCATGGCGCTAAAGCATACATTTTATTTTATTTATTCCATTGATGGTTGATGTTGCTCTAGTTCTTTTTTTTTGATTTTTTTTTTTGGTACCTAGTTGTTTGTTCGTTTGTGTTTGTATGTCTTTGTATTGGTTGTTATTTGAAGATCTCATATTTTTTCCTTATGCTACACGAAGGAAAAGGCGAATATGATACTTTCACCTTTGCCTCCTCTTGGCAAAGAACAAAAAGAAAGAGAAACCAAAAAAAAAAAAAACAAGAAAAAACGAGAGGATAAATGCGAAAACCAAAACTCTGGTCAAGAAAAAAATTATTTTTAACTTCGCATATAAATTCCCTCTTTTTTTTTGTTTGTTTCTACTTATGATGGCAATAACGGTGATGGTAGTGATAATAACGACCACAATTTCTTTTCTATTTTTTTTTTTTTTTTTTTTTTTTATGTTTGCTACATTTATTTTTGTTGCTGCTATTATTGAAGTGTGTCTGTACAAACCAATGTACTTGTGTTCATTTTTTTTCTCTTTCAATCACCCTTTTTTTTTTTTTTTTTTACTATTTTTGTGTAACGCGTACAGAAAGGAATAGATTTCAGAGAACGAATAAAAAGAAATCCACATAAGGACTTTTTTTGAGTGATACGAGTTGAAAGAAAAAAAAAAAAAAGGAAAGGAATTAAGAGAAAAAGTATTTTTGTGTTTTTGTGTGACCATTATGTCTGTATTTGGCATTGACTTCGGCAATTTAAATTCCACTGTTGCCATCACGCGTCATGGTGGTGTTGACATCGTTACAAATGAAGTAAGCAAACGAGAGACTACAACTATAGTCTCCTTCGTAGAGAATGAGCGTTTCATTGGTGAACAAGGTGTCGACCGCTATGTGCGCAATGCGCAAAATACTGTTTTTCTGCTTAAGCGATTCATCGGTATGCACATGGATGACCCTCATCTTAATGCAGAGCGGCGATTTTTAACATGTGAAGTAAAGGGTGACGAAAGTGGTCGTCTCATGTTCGGAGTGAACTACTGCGGTAATATGACCTACTTCTATCCAGAGCAAGTGTTGGCAATGCTGCTGCAGCGACTTCGCGTATACGTAAATGTGGCTGCAACGACTGATCCTAAAGTCCCCGCTGACGCCCGTGACTGTGTATTAACAGTACCGTGCTACTATACTGCAGAACAACGACGACTGATGTTGCAGGCCTGTGAGATCGCCGGACTTAACTGTCTCTCACTTGTTAATGATACCACAGCTGCGGGAATTGACTATGGTATCTTCCGTGGTTCCTCATTGGGCGAGACAGAGGCAGAAGGACAAGTGGTCGGCATTCTCGACATTGGATATGGCACAACAGTTTTTTCTGTTGCAAAATTCTGGCGCGGTCATTTGAAGGTTTTGGCCCGTACTTTTGATCGTCACCTCGGTACTCGTGATGTTGATTATGAACTTTTCAAGCATATGGTAGAAGAGGTAAAAACGAAGTACCATGTGGATGTTACCAGTAATAAGCGGGCAAGTTTGCGTCTTTTACAGGCATGTGAACGACTCAAATATCTTCTTTCAGGTAATCAGGTGGCACAACTTCATGTGGAGAATATTATGGACATTGACGTTAATATTTCATCATTTCAACGAAGCAAAATGGAAGAGCTTTCAGCTGAACTTTTGGAACGCTTCAAGGCAGTTGTTAAACGCGGTTTTGATGAATGTGGGGTACCTCCGGCCAAATTTCACAGCATTGAAATGATTGGTGGTGGATGCCGTATTCCTATGTTTAAACAGGCCACAGAGGAATTGCTAGGACGAACTCCAAATTTTACACTCAATGCATCTGAAACTGCTGCACGTGGTGCAGCAATTACGGCTGCTGTTTTTTCACCTAAATTTAAGGTACGGGAATTTGTTGTAAGTGATATACCAACATATCCTATTAAACTTGGCTATTATATGGAGAACGCTAATAGCACCAGTTCTGTGCCTTTCCTTCCAGATATTAATAAGGTGGTCACAGTGCTTGGTCCCAATGATCACTATCCCAAGGTTCTGGAGATTACCTTCAAGCGACCTGGTGGCTTTAAATTATACGCATTTTACGACAATGAGAGTCCCCGTGTGAAGGAAAATATGCCACTTGAGCAATTTGTAATTGGTGAATGGGAGATTGGAACACCACGTAAGGATTCTACCGCTACAGAAGTGCGTGTTTGTGTACGACTCCAGCCAAATGGTCTTGTTACTATTGATTCTGCTGTTTCTGTTGAAGTCTATGAAGTGGAAGAACCTGCAACAGAGGATGATGATAAAAAGAAGGATAGCAGCAAGAATACAAATGACGGAGCCAATGAAGAGACTGAGGGTGAGAAGAAGGTACCTGAGAAGGTGATGGTAAAGAAGCAAAAACAACGACGAGTGGAACTCAGTGTTACACCACGTCTTGATATTGTTGGTTTTCCTCCTTCAATGGTATTATTGTTCCAAAAACAGGAGCAAGAGATGCATGATCGTGACTTACTGCTCACCAAAACACGTGAAAGCAAAAATGAATTGGAAAGTTATATTCTTGACAATCGTCCTCGCATCGCTGAAGGAGGTGTGCTTGCGGAATACGTAACAAAGGATCAACAAGCAAAGTTTGTTCAACTCTGTAACGAATACGAGAACTGGCTGTATGATGATGGTGCCGATGCAGATCTCGCTGCCTACCAGGAGCGTGTGAATACACTGCGCGAGATTGGCGATTCTGCAAGCGCGCGTCGCCTGAACTACGAGGACGTCACCTTTGCCCTGACGACGTTCAAGAACGATGTGAACAAGGCCCGTGAGTCGGCGCTGCAGGCGATTGGCAAGATGGAGCACATCACGGAGGAGGAACTGCGGGCCGCCGCCGCGACGTGCGACGAGGCGCTGGCGTGGGCGGAGCGGGAGGTCGGGAAGTACTTGCAGGCGCCCAAGACGGCGGCGCCGACCATCACGCGGGCGATGCTGCAGGAGAAGCTGCACAGCGTCGCGGAGGGGGTGCGGGCCGTCGTGCAGCGGCCGGCGCCGCCAAAGCCGAAGGAGGAGAAGAAGAAGAGCACCGAAGAGAAGAAGTCAGCGGGCAGCGGCAACGAGGAGGCGGCGGAGGGAAATCCATCACAGGCATCCGCAGAGAATGAAGAGGCACGAAAAGGTGATGATAACCTCGACTAGGCAAAAAATGAAGTGGAGGACTTACTACGAGGCTTGAGACGACGTAAATAATACAGAAAAAGAAACATTTGGAGGAGTGCAGTGCACAAAAATAAATTCAATGTTTTTTTTTTTTTTT
>NW_021639845.1:1020417-1024426 GCF_002087225.1 Trypanosoma theileri
TTATTATTATTATTATTATTATTATTATTATTATTATTATTATTATTATTTATTTCCGTTAACTATTATTGGGAGAAATGTTTCAATGAGAGCTATGGAAAAAAAAAAAAAAAACAAGGTGAAAAGAGATCGTTAATATATATATATATATTATCTTCTTTGTTTATATACTTTTTTTCTATTCAGTTTGGCAATTCCCGTATTTCCTTTTCAGTAAAGTTGCAAAATGAACATTTAAAGCAAATATTGACGATAATAACAATATTGACCGGTATTCTTCTATGTTTTTCTTCTTTTATTTTTCTTCTCTACTAGGTAATAGCAAGGAATAGATGTCCACTTTTCGTTAGTGTATACAAGTACATATATTGGCGTGCGTATATTATTGATAGATAGAAAGGTGCACTATAAGCACCTTAACTGATAAAGAGGAATATACTATGTCCATATGTATTTTTAAACAAATTTGGGTTTTATCAGTGATGTTTGACTTTTTTTTCTACTATAATATATATATATATATATATATGCGTTTATTGTTGATATTTATTGCTATTTTGATGGTGTTTACATCTTTATTTTACCCTTTCAATCAATAAGATTCTCATTAGGATTGAAAAAAAAAAAAAAAAAGTTAAATAAAACTATCAGAGGTGCATAATAGTATATAGGCTACATCTCTACTTAAAAACAAACTCACGTAAAAGAAAAAGAAAAAAGGAAATATATATTTAGATATATCAGGATAATAAAGTGCCAATCGAAAGAGAACATGTTCAAGTGTGCGACTCGTGTTTTCTTAGCCACCAAGACTATCCCCCTCAACCCACAAAAACCTTTCAAGTTACATACTGCTGGTCGTGATGATTTGCCACCTGTTCCTACAACTGCGACATACGACCCAGAGCAAATGAAGGCGGGTCTCGAAATGATGTTCCGTATTCGCCGTATGGAATCACTCAGTGATCAGTCATACAAACTCAAGAAAATTCGCGGTTTCTGTCACCTGTACATTGGACAAGAGGCTATCCCTGTTGGTATGGAGAATGTTCTCACATTTGACGACCCTATTGTAACAGGCTACCGCGATCACGCATGGTACTTGGCACGTGGTGGTACCCCTCAGGAAGTGTTCGCAGAGATGTTCGGCAGGGAGAGTGGATGCTCCAAGGGAAAAGGTGGCAGTATGCATATGTACAAGGTGAAGAATAACTTCTACGGTGGTAATGGTATCGTTGGTGCACAAGTGCCTCTTGGTGCTGGTCTTGCTTGGCGTTACGCATTGGAAAACCGTGATAAGCCATCTAATGTGGCTGTTACATTTTACGGTGACGGTGCTGCAAACCAGGGACAAGTGTTTGAGGCGATGAACTTTGCAGCATTGCAACGCATTCCTGTGATTTTCTGTTGTGAAAACAACCAATTTGGTATGGGTACAAGCAAAGAGCGTGCCTCATATCAACCTGAAATGTACCGTCGTGGAGATTACATCCCTGGAATTCGTGTGGATGGTATGGATGTTCTTGCAGTTCAAGAGGGTACACGATGGGCAAAGGAATGGTGTCTCTCTGGTAAGGGACCTATCGTAATTGAGTTTGACTCATACCGTTACGTTGGTCACTCCATGAGTGACCCTGATAGTCAGTATCGTACAAAGAGTGACATTCAAGAAGTTCGTAAGACACGTGATTGTATTCACAAAATGAAAGATTTCATGCTTCAGGAGGGACTTATGACAGAAGATGAGATGACAAAACTTGAAAAGGATGTGAAAAAGGAAGTGGATAAACAGCTACAGATGGCGGAAAAGCAGAAGCCAGCACCACTTAGCGAACTCTTCCAAGATATTTACACTGGCGAGCAATACGAACATCGTACAACACAGGGAACTGTATATGCTAAGCCATGAAAACTCCCTAAAAGGTATTAGTTGCTAAGTAAAATGGGTCTAAAAAGAAAAAAAAAAATAAATATATAAATATATATGTATGTATTTATATTTATCTTTATAAAGGGTTTTTAGGAGTTCCGCACGATATTTTCCTACTTGTATGTTAACATTGAGGAGCTTTTTCTTGTGTTACGTGTGGTAGAAGTGAAAGAGGAGAGAATACAAAAATAAAATAGGGAGATGATAAACGATGCCTTTATATGGTTATTTGATATTTTTGCGTGGATTGTATTCCTTGTAATCAACTCTTTTTTTTATTTATTTATTGTTACTCTTCTTTCTTGGCTTCGTATTTTCATTATTATGCACATTGTATCCACTCTAATTACTATCACTACTAGTTCCGCTCCCAATTAAATGAGTTTTTTTTTTCGTTTTGTTCACGCGGAAATCGTAGAGGAAGAGGTACGGAAAAAAAAAACAACAAAAACAACAACAGCAACCGAAAAACAGGGGAAATATGTGGCGGTACTGTCGTTTTGTCTCGTTTGTTTTTTATTTTATTTGGTTTACTTGTTTGTTTTTTTTCTTTGTAGACCCTTTTGCATTTTTTATTTTATCTGATTGGTTCTTACCTTTACAGGAGTTCTTTTTTTTTTTTTTTTTTTGTCTCGGTTCATATTTCTTGATTAACAAGGGAAAGATAGAAAAATAGACATTAGTTTTCTTTTCGTTCTTATAATTTTCAAAAGTTTTATTTTAATGAGACGACATCATTTTATCGCGTTATTTTTAACACCAAGTTGTTGTAGTCGTTCTTCCTTACTATTATTACCAGTGACTATGGTAATACCGCGTAGATTTGAGCGCCTTCCCTCTGGGCGAGTGCGGCTACCTAGGAAGGAGTCTAGTCTCTCTTCCACTTCTTCTTCATCTTCGTCAGAGCATGGATCTACTGGGAAAGTATTTGTGAACACCACTGGAATGCCCGTTGGGGAAGTAGAGGAAGGTCGTCGTGGATTTCTTGGTTTTGGTTCACGTGCTGGGCGTAAAATGCCGCTTAATCCTCTTGCAGCTTTAAATCCAGAGATTCGTGATCCCAGTGAAGACCGAAGCACCTCTCGATTTTTACTTGCGTTACAACAGTTGAATGGCAAGCGAAGAAGTCGAGAACAAAAGATGACATTACAACTTTCAGCAGAACAAAAACACGATATAGTTAATCGATATGCACAAACTCGTTGGTACGGATTTTTGTGGTATCCTGCTAGAAATATAACAGAGCGACAATTTAAGTGGTGGCGTCGCTTTGCTCACCTTGCCCTCATTGTGCTGATGTTGTTTGGTTTATTCATCGCACTATTGCTTTACTACCGTGAAATGGAAACGGTACTTTTGCTGAGTCCTGAAGATCGCCGTGATTATCAACATATAGTTTCTGGTATGAGGTATAGCGAGATTTACCACCTTGCCATGGATGTTTTACAAAAGGAAGATCCACTGGAAGCATTACCGGCACCGGCGCGGTATCATTTAATTCTTGAAGCTGCTAGGGAAAAAGGATGGCATCAGATAGATTGGGAACTTGAGGCGCGTACACGGTATCCATATTCCCCATTAGATGAAATGGATTTTATTCACATGTTTTATTGGGGAGTAATTTACATTGGCTCTGTATTAACTGGGGGTGGAGAACTTTTCTCAGACCGTTTTGGCAATCTAATGGATGTCAAGGGAGAATATAGACGGCGCGAGATGGAAGAGAGTTTCGTGGAACACGGCCCAATGCTTTCCTCCTCACACAAAAGCGAAGAAAGGGGATGAAATACATATTTTGTGACGTGTCAGTAAGTGCAAGCCTTTCAAGAGACATAGTAAAATGATGATGATAAAAAAAAAAAAAAAGGTTTGAGACGAAAGGAAAAGATATGACAGCTGCTATGTATGTATGTAGTTGTTTATTTATTTATTTATTTATTTTTTTTTTTTGTGTGTGTCTGTGTGACGGACTCAGTCTGTATCGCCATAAAGGAAGGAAAGGAGTAAGTAAGAAAGAATGCAGCCAAACATAGGCAAGGAATCTTTAAGAGAAGATAACGAGTTTCCACTTGAAACACT
>NW_021639845.1:1024532-1031657 GCF_002087225.1 Trypanosoma theileri
TTTTTTTTTTTTTTCTTTCCTTGTCTATTCCAGGAGTAGCTGAAGGCCTCACGCACAAGAGATGGCGTGCCCACGTGTGCAGTACCGTCGCCGCATGCACTATGCAACGCGCGGCAATCGCATGAAGCTCGTGCGCACTCCCGGCAACCGCCTCGTCATGCAGAAGCGCGAGAAACGCTCGCAGGGGCCCCACACGCCGTGGGTCCTCGGCCACAAGCGCCTCGCCGGCACGAAGGCGCTGCACCACACGGAGGCCCGCCTCGCCTCGCACCACAAGAAGAGCACCTCACGCCCCTACGGCGGTGTGTTGAGCCACGATCAGGTGCGGGACCGCGTCGTCCGGGCGTTCCTCGTGGAGGAGCAGCGCATCGTCAAGCGTGCACTCAGGGCTCACGCCAAGTCGCAGACAGAGAAGAAGCGCCGCGATGCCAAGCGTAAGCGCAAGCAGGAGAAGATGGCTGCCATCACAAAGAAGATTGGCACAAAGATTGGTACAAAGGTTGCTGGTGCGAAGAAGACCACTGCCAAGAAGTCTGCAGGAAAGGCACCCGTCGGCGCAACGCTTAAGAAGAAGTAAGCAAAAGAAAGAAAAAAAGAGGTAAGGTGGTGTTGTGGGGAAAAAAGTCCGAGCAATAGCGCGACGCTTCCTGTACTAGTGGTCCTTTCAGCTTCACCTGTTTCATTTTCATTTTTTATTTATTTGTTCCTTTGAGCATTTATACTTTTTTTTTCCTCCTTTGTGGAAGTTTTACATATACAAATGCATTTGTTTTTTTTTTTTGTGTGTGTGTTTCTGAGAATATCTCTTGCTTGTGGTTTGCATTATGTTTTTTTTTTTTTTTTGTTTGTTTGTTTGTTTCTGCTTTCTCATTGCTTATAGGCTCTACTCAATTGATTCCGTTTATAGAGTTAAGCAAAAAGTGAAAAAAAGTTTGAGGATGATTCAACTGCGGCAGCGTCAGACGATGCATCTTCGAGAGCAAAAACAACAACAACAACAAGAACGACAACAAGGAAAAGAGAGTTGTGAAGCGTCTCTATCTACAGGTCGGGTAGGCGATGCTTTCAGTGATGAGGTTGAGGAGGAAAGGGAACGTTCTATACAACGTCTACCTGCCTCTATCCAAGCAATGCTTTTAAGATCTAATCGCACTCTTTCGATTTCGGAACTTAATATAATGGCAAATGCAACATCTGATAATCGCTGTGAAGCACTTCGAATGATATTTGAGGGTAAATCAGCAGACGAAGCGATTTCGTTTCTTCTTAACGTAAGTGATGGAACAAAAAATGCAAGAACTACATCGGGAACAGTTGCGACAGTGGTTGATCCTCCTACAAGAGCTGCAACAATGCACACAGCAGTTGGCGATGTTAACCGAAGTTGTAGTAGAGTTAACGATGTATTGTTATCATCCACCAGCAGGATTTACCCAACACAACGTAAAAGCATCGAACGTACATCTCATTCTATATGGAGTGAATCAGAGAATCCACCATCGCCACTTCATGTCGCTCCTATTCCTTCTGTAAGGGAACTAAGATACAATGACCACTCTCAACGTCCAATCTCTCCCATCTCTACTGTTATGTCGCATTGTCACAATGCTCCTGATAGCGGTGATGAATCAGAGATTAGAATTAACTCACCATCAATTCAGGTACCCTCATTACATACTCGGAAATCTCCAACACCTGTGCAACCCCTCAGTGATGTTAGAATCAATACCGTCATGTACCCCAAACCAGTATTTGCACATAAAGAGATGTGTAATAATGCACCAGTTTTGGCTAAACGGGTGAAGAACAATGACAATCGTACTGTAGATCGATCACGCAAGGAAATGGACTCTCGTGCTGCACCTGGGGATATATATGCACCTCAAGTATCCTGCTCGGCGTGGGATGAGCACTACAAAACTTTTATTGTGCACCCTAATCAATTGCGCCGACTAGAAGAAGAACGAAAGTTGCGGGAACCACCTGCTGCTGTTCGCCCTGGTACCAACAGTGCACTTAGACGTTTACCATCAGAGGAACGTCGTCGATTTTCACGACAAAACACACCATCAATACGTCTACGACCCCCGCCTCCAGCACCATTAATTAATTCATCAACACCATTGTCATCAGCAGCAGATACGTCTGACCGTCATATCTCTTCAAGCCACACTGGTAAAAAGGTATCTTCAAAATCTATAAAGAGTCAAAAACAAGAACAATTCACTAAGGATGATAAACAAGAATTATCTATTCCAGTTGTACCACCGTTGAAAGGTATTAAGAAGTGTACACGACGAAAGGAAGATGTCTTTACACGTTTATATTCTTCTAATAACACTTGTTTAACTCCACGAACAGTTATGACCCGCGAAACATTTTCTGCAAGAAGCGTACGTAGTGGTATTACCACACCGCGCCGTGGCTTTTCACATCGAAGTTCACCGTCCACCCGTAATCGTACTCCACGGCGCAGAGTAGAACTGACGAATGACTACATGTTTGGTGTTTCTACGCAACCTTTGATGTCATCGCGTCGCCATACAGTTAGTACCGGTTTAACTAACACTCTTGCACACGGTAAAGGGGTCCCATTGACAGGTGCGCACCGTTTTGTGCGATCAAATACATCTTCAGGGAAACCATTAACGCGCTCTTTTTCTGCTCAAAAATTACGGCGAACATCTACTGTAGCAAATTACACTTGCCGTTCTTATAATAATGATAACAATAAAAGTAGTTTTGACTACCACTATAATCAATACGCTCGCACACCCACATGGAGTGCTCGCTACTCAGAGTTTGTGGTTCAAAGGGAACAAAGAAACGGCTTCTCTGGAACTGTCACTTCCTCGCATAATATGATGCTTAAGCGTTCTGCAACTTTGACTGCTCTGCGTTAATCCTGTGCCCATTGGTTGTATTATCCTTCTTATTCATGAAGGAGGAAGGTGGGAAGAGGAAAAAAAATAAAATAAAAGAAAGATAGAAAATCACCCTCATTATTACTTAAAATGGTAACTAAGAGAAGAAATGGGATATAGAATTTTTTTTTTTTTGTCATGTCCCCCCTCTCACTCATATTGTATAAATTATCTAGATACACGCCTTTTTGTTCTGCTGTGTTTTATGACTGTTGTTTTGTGTAGAAATTAGCCCTCCGTTTGAATCCTTTGTTTAACTACTCGTAGAACTTTTTTTTTTTCTCACCTTTTTTTGGCTTATTGTACTATGATTCTGTTTTAATACTTCGATAGTACTGCATATGTATGAGTGTAATTGTGATTGTGTGTGTGTATGCGTATATATGACTACTTATTATTATTATTTTTTTTTTTCGCTCATTCCTCTTGTTTACATCTTGTTTACTGATCTCTTTTTATTCCTGCCTATTTGTTGAGATTTGACCACGGTAAAGGAATGCATGATCTTGAGAAAACCATGTTTTTCAGTTGATGTGGAAGGTCCTCTGATGTCTTATGCGGAGGATGAGCTGCTGGTGAGATCCCCCAGTGGTTGATGCATCGCATCATATACAGGTACACAAAACAATATGTTTTCAATTTACCCAACGAAATAATAAAGGGTCAGAGTGAGGAATTCATGGTGTAATAGTACTTTGTAAAAAAAATGTTATTATTATTTTTTTTTTTGCCTTTTTGTTTTATTTTTTACGATCTGTAATTCTTTACTTTTTTTTTTTTCTTTTCCTTTTTCTTCTTTTTTTTTCTTTTTTCTTTTTTTTTTGCTTCTAAATGGAATGGAAGAAACTTGTTTCGAGTGTGCATATCTGTTATAGTTCTTGTTTTCTATTCACTCTGAGCGTAAGCAATAACAAGAGTGAATTTGGGCTGTCCTCACAGAAATATACGCACGTGTATACATAGGCAAGAAACAAGGATAATAATAAAAAGAAAGCAAAAACAAGGGTGAAGCGAAAAGGAAAAACAAAAACAAATAAAAAAAAATCAAATCACGAATATACAATAGTCTTTCTTGTCTCCTGAAGAGATAGAAATTTGTAACATCGAGAGGAAAACGAAATAAAAGGAAAGAAGAAAAGTAGAAGAAGAGAAAACGCATTGTAGAGGAGGCAATAGGAAGCAGCAGGGAACATTTTCAAAAGTGAGAGTGTCATTACTGTGATCAACTACAATCAAGTCACAGAACCTCACAGGTGATACGAAACCTGGTGCAGACAAATAGAATAAAAAAAAAAAAAGAAAAAAAAAATAGAAGCAACAACTATCAATCAACAGGTATTTCTCGTAAGATTCAAGACCTCCCATCATCGGATCCAACCACATCATCACTCTCTCTCTCATTACTACCATCCACGAGGAACGGACGGCATATGTCGGATTGGGACAATTTCTCACCAGTGGCGATGACGGGGGAATCACGCGACGGAGCAGCACCGGTGGCGGATGTTGATTGGCTCGCGGGCGGCGTTGACATCTTCAGCGGCGGGGCGAACGCTCTTCTCGTCAACCCGCGCGATGTGCGGCGGGCGGAGACGGCGCCGTCGGTCCTCACGATGTTCTCCGCCGACGGCACCCTCTGCGTGGGCGGCAGTCTCGAGGAGGAGGTCCCCCCGGAGGAGGAGTACCGCTACACGGAGGAGTACCACAATCTCTACTACTCCAAGTTCCCACGAGACCCACGCATGCTCGTCCCACTCCGAAGCCGCGCAGGGCAGAAGCGAAGTGTAGAGACAAGCCTTCCCGGTCGTGGTATCACCACAGCAAACAAGACATCATATGAAAACGCAGAAGGAGTTACAAACACAGCAGCCACCACTATCACCAACAGCGGCAACACTAACACAAAAACCAATGCTTCTACTTCCACTGTCACTCCTGTACTGACAACAAACTATGTTAATAATGAAACACTCAAGGATGCGGGGGAAAATGGTGTGGCCTTTGCCCAAAGTGTCCTGGAATCATTGGCTAAAAATCAACAAAAACAAGGTGAAAATAGAACACCACCTTCTTCAAGCATTGATACCTGTCAAGTCTCTTCTAATCTCCCTGCAGAAAATATTTCAAGCAACGCAACCCCAATGGGAAGTTTTCTTCAAGATCAAATGGATAAGAAAACACGTAGCGGTGGTGGTTCTTCTTATCAGGATGATTCTACAATTCATGTGGGAAGACAAAATGGAACTCCCTCATCTCGGGTACCTCGTGGTGGGACACGCTCTTTTCAGAATGGAAGTGCTAAAAATAGTACACGCAGACAAGGAAATGGGAGTGATGGAAATAATAACAGATCTTTAAAGGATGAGTTCCCATGGTTACGAGAATACCTTGATGGTGGACGCACAGATTTCTCCTTTGATGATATAAAAGGTCATGTTGTTACTTTGAGTAAAGATCAAGATGGAAGTCGATTTATTCAACGTCTCCTTGAAGATGATAGAAATGTTGAACCAATCTTTAATGAGGTTCTTCACAGTACCTGTGAGTTAATGGTTGACGTTTTTGGAAATTATGTTTTACAAAAACTTTTGGATGTGCTACCGGTAGATAGTGACATGTCCAAACAACTTATGGCAAATGTGACTGGGCGCTTAAAAGAGTTTTCTTTCCAAATGTATGGTTGTCGTGTCATTCAACGATTTCTGGAAAGAGGTTCACAACAAACACGTGAAGAGATACTGCATGAGTTGAGGGATTCCCTCGTAGATTGTGTTTTTGATCAAAATGCTAATCATGTGGCGCAAAAGATTATAGAAGTAATGCCAGATAAAGCACAATTTGTAACCGAAGATTTTTTACCACGCCTTCAATCACTCTCAAGGCATCCTTACGGATGCCGTGTATTGCAGTGTGTATTTGAGAAATGTTCATCTGCTACTGAAGTGGATATTCGCCCTCTTCTGGAGGCGGTACTTGAGCACTTGCATGAATATGTAATGGATCAATATGGTAACTATGTGGTTCAACATGGTTTACTAAATGCCCCTGAAGATCTTCGAAAACGATTTGTTGATCTTTTAATTCCTCATGTATATGCATTGTCATGTAGCAAATTTGCGTCTAATGTAGCCGAAAAAACTATTGTAAAGGCAAATAATGAGGAATTACAACGTATTGTGGAGACACTTACTCGACCACTGGGTAGTACAGAGGATGGAAACTATCTTGTACTGATGATGCAAGACCCATATGCTAACTATGTTGTACAACGTCTTCTTCAGCAAATAAACAAGGATCAACAACGTCATATTGCTGAGCAAACCAAACCGCATATTATGAACATACGTCGTTCGGTGTACGGTCAACACCTTGTTCAAAAAATGGAAAGTATGGGTATGTTCACATTTGGAGAGGGTGAGTTATACAACATTCCCGTCTATCGTGAATACAATACAGTTAACCGTGGAGGAGGAAAGAAAAATCGCGGTATGATGGGAGGTCGTGGTGGCGTCCACAGCCGTTCTTCACCGCAGAATAATTACCTTGCGGCGGCAGAACGTCCACCGGTAACTGGAAATCCATATCAACAGGCTCCGGTTTCAATTTCGGTGGCCGGTCGAGCCGCACTGCCTTTGTCCTCAGCGCCGGGGTACAGTTACAGATATATGGATTCTCCATCAGACGTCGTGTTGTCACCACTGCAGCAACAAGATCAGACACATCAACAGCAACAGCAGCAACCACCACCACCACAGCAACAACAAGTAATACCGGGGCCCAGCTTGACCGTCGGTGGTCAACCTTGCTATCCTACAATGATGCCACAACAACAACGACAACCATATGCGTTCCAGGGACAGTATAGTCCCTACACGGCGGTTGATACCACTGCACAACAACAACAGCAGCAACAACAACAACAACAACCATTGCAAATGAATAAAACAAACGAAGTTTATACAACTAACACCATTTATGCTAACGGCAATGGTTTTATGAATCATGTACAAGGTGATGGTTGGACACAGTCCTATCCCGCCTTTTCTACTCCAATGCAGCAACCTATGTTATACAATGGCAACAGCCCTAATGTATATCCTGCTGTGAATACAGGAACACTACATGGTCGATACAATCCTGTTGGTGCACCACCTCCACTACCGATGCAGTAGAGTTTAATATTTATGTTTTTTTTTTTTTT
>NW_021639845.1:1032222-1032746 GCF_002087225.1 Trypanosoma theileri
TTATGAAAAAAAGGTATGTTTGTCTATGTATTTGAAGATATGTATGTGTGTCTCACTCTCTGTCTCTTTGTTTATATATATATATATATATATATTTCTTTTTATTATTATTATTATTATTATTATTATTATTATTATTATTATTATTATTTTTATTATTATTGTTGTTACTGTGCTCTTGTATTTTTATGTGAGTATGTATTCGAATGCTCTGATATGTATGTATTAATGCTTGTAGTGTATGTTGTGGTGTATATATGGATATTAATCCATATTTATTTTTGTGGACTTTGTAGGTCTCTACAGTTTACCACTTATGTATGGGGGATATTAGAATGGATTGGGTTTCTTTGCCCTCATGACATTCCATGTATGAAAGTCTCCACGTGTGGCGTAAAATTCATCTTTGCAATGATGAATGATACCCTGCCCTTTCACTTTGGCCCGAGATGCTCTGTTGAATAAAGAGAAAATAAGCCAATAGAAAAATATATATATATATATATATATATATATATATATAT
>NW_021639845.1:1033349-1052339 GCF_002087225.1 Trypanosoma theileri
AAAAAAAAAAAAAAAAAAAACCTATATCGTTGCGTTCTTACAGATTTACCCAAATCCAAATCCACATGAAAAAAAAAAAAAAAAACGAAAAAAAAAAAAACAAATATCATTATGGGCTGAGTGTTCAGTAACGATTACAGCATGAAGAGGCAGAGGAGGAAGAGAAATGTAAAGCATCATGCATTCTGTCCTTACATAGGGACAAGAAAACAAACAGACATAAGGAATATTGTTGTAAGTGAAGAAAAAGATAGAAGTGTATGGCTAGATCCTTATCATTCTCTCGATAACTTCTTCCTGATATTTTCTCCCCTTCACTTTATAATAGTATTTCATTTCTTGTGGTACGATATGAGGGAGAAAAAAAAAACTGAAAAGAAAAGACAGAGTTTGCGCACGTAGTAGTAGTAATAGTAGTAGTACTAAGGGGGAGGAAACACAGTGTGGAAATGAGAGGTTGGTGAATAAAATATAGCACACTGCAGACTTTTTGACTATTCTTATTACTCGCTGGTAAATTGTTTTTGTTCTTACTTTTTTTTTTTTACCTTTGTTTTTTTCTTCCTTTTTTTCAATCTTCAGGAATCTTTCCCTTTTTGGAGTTTTTTTTTTTTTCGTTTTTATCTTTGTAAACATCTTTTGAAGCGATGAGAACGTCTTGGGGAAGACCTCCTCTTGGGTCTCTCATGTAAAGGGAGTTTTCATTTACCAATCTCTGTCTTTATCCAAGCTGTATCATCGCATTTGGGTGTTTATATGCACAGATTGACGCATTGACCCTCTAATATTAAGGGAACATGCGTGTATTTAGTTCATGTATATATATTTGCTTATGTCTCTGTTATTTTGTGTTAAATTTTTTTTTTTTCTTGCTTTTTTTTTTTTTTTTTTTTTTTTTTTTTTTATGATGTCTCTCCTTCTCTCTATCACATGCACAGGTGAATATTGCCGTGTGTCATACACAGCACCACTATATCAAGTCAACATCTTACCTCACTGGTAAGAGGTTGTAAAGGTAAGAAGAAAAAGCAAAAAAGAGAAAGAAGTAAAACGACGCGATAAAAATATCAGAAAAAAAAAAAAACGAAAATAAGAACGAAAAGGGCTGCAGGCAAGAAACTTCTGAAAAGAGATGACAGGAGATCTTGAGCGATCTAGACGCCTGTATCAAACCCTATTGTTGCCGGATTTTAGTGGCATTGATGAAGTCCGCCAGGCATATAAGTCGTTGGCTTTGAAGTATCACCCTGATAAAAATCTTCATGACCCGTCAGCAGCCGAGAAGTTTCGTCAGGTTCGCGTAGCATATGAAATACTCTCATGTGTGGAGCGAAAGCGCAAGTATGATTGTACGCTTCGCCTTTTTCAACCACTTGGCTCAAACTCCTTCGCACCAGGGGCAAGGTCTGTACCAACTGCCACAACAGAGGGTGGTATGTTCGCCTCCTCCCCAATAGGAAATGCAACAAGTTGTATTTATGAAGAACTCTTCAACTACGCGGCAAAAAAGGCCGAACGGCAACAACGACGTCCATCTCCAAGTTGTACCCCGCGTGGTGACCGTGCGTCGCAGTACACAAAGGAGCAGAAGGAATTTTTTAGGAAGCGAGAGAAGGAGCACCAAGCCGAGCTTCGCAGAAGATTGGAGCAGGAAAAACGTGAACAACGGGCAAAGGAGTTGGAGGCGCTACGTCGTGAACAGGAAAGACGCGAGGAGGCACTCCAACGCTCACAGCAGCGACGTGCACGTGCCACTGTCTCCTCTCGTGCCTATTCTTCCACAGGGATTCGACGTTCCTCGCCGTTTCCCCGCCCCGCTCCGGAGCAGCCACCGCCGCAGTCTGCTGATAAGAAGAAATTCGTGAAGAGCAATTCGGCACGTGAGATTCACATTGGCTCTAGTCTGCCGGAGACGGTGCGGGCGGTTCCATCGCCGCGGCATCGTCGTCCTTCACTCGACTTGGATGCGGAGCGGGCGGAACGTATCCGCCGTGAGAAGGAGCGACAGGCGGAGGTGCGGCGTAACGAGCAGGAGAAGTACTTGGAGCGTCTCATGCGACAGCGCATCCGCGAGGTGCGACTCCGCGAGCGGGAGGCGGAGGAAGAACAGCGGCGTGAACGTGATAACCAACAGCAACTACTCGCACTTGCAGAAAGAAGTGAGCGGGAACAGGTGATCGCCCCACAGGAACAACTCGAGCGGCGGCGGCTCTGGCGTGAGTGGCAACAGGAACTGCGAGGGCAAATAATGGCGATGCGCCGCGCTGGGCTTGCAGTCGCACATGAGGAGGCCCTCTGTCACCTTCGCAACAGTGAGGCAACAGAATTTGCACACTTAGAGCTACGATTCCGTGAAGGTATCGGACGTATAGGGTTCCTAGATCAGTATCGTCGTCTGTTGCGAGAGGTGGCGCTTGAGTTGCAAAAGATAAAGCAAAGGACGTTAATGAACGATGCTTTGGGTGATGGATGTGCTATTATCAGGCGTGAGGAGCATGCGGCTTGGAGTCTCTTAGACCTACTAGTAAATGAGTGGAGAAGTCGCTTAGCGTTGCAGCAGAATGAAGAGGATGAGATTTTCCAATTAATTAGGAAACGTGCAAACGAACGACAGTCGGTACACCTCTGTGAAGAGGAACGAGCACGAATCTCTGAGCGAGAAGCTAGTGCTGCTACTATTGCCCTTTTGCAAAAGGAAATTGAAGAATTAAAGCTCACATTGCAACCTTGTTGTTCTTCGGTAGTGTCTGATAAGGTACCAGATAAGGTTCCCACTCTCCCACAATTTCGAGCTGAATTTGTGACGGTTGATGGTATCACTACAGTGCCACAATATCCTGCAGACAACACTCAGAGTAATCATCAGGAAAGTCTTAGTCTTTCGGGAAATGGTACCTGTAATGGCAGCGGCGGCGGCAACAACGGTAACAGCGGTGGATTGCGTGCGTGGATAGAGAGTGCTTCCAGGCGTCTTCCTCGCCGAGGCACATCTCCTGGCGCGGCTGCACCATTACAACCACGTTGTCCAACATCATTATCATCATCATCAGCAGCAACGGTTCCTTTAACTGGAGTAGGGATTGGAGAACCTGGCGCATCAGATCGTACAGTGCTTTTAGAAGGCAAAGTTTCTACGAGTCCACCACCTGCGCAATATGACAGTGTTAGTGGCAATAGTACTGCTGGTCATGGATTTTCGAAAGTTAAACCGACACCTACAATGCCCTCACTTGATGTTTCTTTTAATTCTGGACAGTTACGTGTTGTTGCGACTGGGTCGGAGGCCCTGTTGGAGCACTCTTCTTTACATCGCAGCGAAAGTCATTGACCGCTGCACTGAAAAAAATGTGATAAATGGGTTGGACTTCACTCACTCCTACTGTGTGGATAGATACCGCTTACAGAAGGGTCGTTCACCCTCTGTAGACGGATGCACCCCATATTATTATTGTTTTTTTTTTTTTTTTCCATTCGTATGGATGGCTTTCTTTTTTTCTTGGTCTTATTAACCCCATATTATTATTTTTTTTTTTTTTTTTTTTTCTGCCATTCGCATTATATTTTAAGTTTGTGTAGAATATACTTGTTTTCTTACTATTGCGAAAGTAAGAAAAGAAGGTCTAGTCGTTGGCGACTAATTGTATATTTTTATTTGAAGGTGTGCCAACTTTTTTTTGTCGTGAAAAGAGAAAGAGAAGGGGATGGGGGTGGGTGAATTCTCTCTGATGTTCCTCATTTGCTGACTTACTCGATTAGCCAGCACATTCGGTGATAGTTAATTCTGGATAACTCACTCTCTCTATACATATTTATATATATAATATATATATATATATATATATATATATAATCCCATATTCATCTTCGTATATGGTTGCTCAGTTGTTCTTTGTTTACTTGTTTGGCTTGTTGTGTTTTCTATGTTTTTTTCATGACCTATCATATCCAAGAAAGAAAAAAAAAAAAAAGAATATTTGTAGAGAAACGGGTGCAACATTACAATCTGTTTTTTTTTTTTTTTTTTTTTTGTGAATGTACTTTTTGTACAACGTGTCAATCATAATTTAAGAAGAGGTAATGAGATCTCTTCATTCTGGGCTTTCTTTGTACTAGGTAATACAAGTTCAGGTGTATCGATATCATAGATGATAGTATGAGTAAGAATGACCTGATGGTGTATTTCACTGAAAAGCAATTTTCCCCCGTGGTTTATGCAGCTATCGTTGGAATGAAACTTCGTTCGAGTGATAAATCTTTCACCCTCTAATGACCACGTTTTCTTTTTTGCTACCACTACTATTACTATTACTACTAGTACTAGTACAGGTGGCGCTCCCATTTACGACTACAGCGATGGTCAAGGTTCCTCTCGGCATCGATCTTGATCTCAACCTAATGTATGCTGTTTTCAACTGCAGTTTTGTTGCGCACAGACACGACTGGTTGTTCAAATTGATACGAAATAAAAAAAAAGGACGGGAACGGGAAATCCCTTTTTTATTATATTCTGCTTAACAAGGTGGACTAACACGCTGATTGAAGAAGGTGGGGCATTTTTTCAGTGTCAACTTCTTTTCTTACTCCGCGTGACTGTGAGGAAGGAGAGGTGTTGAGATATTTGTGGTGGTTGTACGCAAGGCGTTTGAGTTATGAATAAAAGGATTTGATTGACAATGAGTTTTTCTTGTACTAAAACACGGCAAGATGCGCAGGGCCAGGAGTTAGTGATATACCATCGTGAAATGGAAGTATCAATTACTATTGGCCACTTTATACATTTATTTTTTTACCCTCTCCCTTGTACATATATTTATATATATTTATATATATATGTGTGTGAGTGCCACATGTAGGGATGAACAAGTGTAAAGGATATATATATATATATATACATGTAAAAGATGAAGGATAAAGTGAGATAAAATGGAAGAGAAAATGGCAGCAGAAAAGGGGATAAAAAAAAGTTGATCGTTTTTTTCTTTTTATTTTATTTATTTTAGTTTTTTTTTTTTTTTTTAATTCATCTTTTTTCCCCCCTAGAGGAGAAGGTACTTAAACTCCCTATAGTTTATATAGAAGCCCTTTCTTTGTTTGTAGTTATACGTATATATATATATATAGATATATATACAAGGGAAAAAGGAAATAATGGGTTACAGTTTTTCACGAGCACAGATGGAAGACTACAAGGAACTCGTCAAGAGTCGTTTCTCAGAAGAGGCAATCGAGTTCCTGTATATCAAGTTCCACAAGGCGGCGCCGGATGGACTCATGACTCCTATACAATTCAAGCGCTACATTGATAGTACCGGTGTATACAAGAATTATAAACGTACGCACCTCACTACTTCATCAGGTGGGTATAATAACAGTAACGGTGGTTACAATGATCATACGGCGTCAAGAATGACTTCTATACAAGTTGTGGATCAGGAGATGTATTTGCATCTTTTTCGTGGTTATGATCGTGATTGTGATGGTGTAATTTCCTTCCGAGAGTTCCTACTATATCATCTTGCTGTGATGTATAGTACAGAGGAGTTGTTTGTTGTTGTTTTTAACGCTTATGATGATGATCAAGACGGATATCTTTCTCATAATGATATATACAATACCATTACCGCTGCAACTCGTTATGTGGGTGACTGCGACGTTGAGGACCGTGAAGTGAAACGTGTTATCAATGAAGAGACACAACGTCTCATGTACTTTCTAGATGTGCGGAAAGACGGACGAATTCGAAGGGATGACATGCGTCTTATCACACAGAAACACCCTGAGGTGCTGGAGAAGATGAAGAATTTAATGTAGAATATTAGAGCGCAAAAGAGAAGAAATAAATAAAGGAAAAAAAAATTGTAGAAAGAGATCAAATAGAGGAAAAGGTTATATCATTCCCCAAGAATAAGTTGAGGTGTATTGTCTTTTTCATTGTTCTTTATTGTTGTTATTTTACTAATTGTTCCATACCCTCTCATTCTCCCTTCCCCCATATTATAGTTGCTGCTTGTATTAGAGGTAGTAATAATGCAATGCAGCGACTCAGCCATTGTCATGTTTTGGTATGAGTCTCTGAGTCAAGGTTAATTGTCTTGTTGATATATTGACATGTCCAGAGTAAAATACCTTACATATATTTATGTCTACATTTTCATATTTGTATTCATATATATATATATATATATAATTTATGCCTTTTCTTTTTTTCTCTTTTATTCGGTTCTTTTTTTTTTGCTTTACTTTTTTCGATATATGTATATATTTTTTTTTGGCCTTAGTTACACTTATAAAAAAAGTGGTCTATATTTGTTTTTATTCTAGGCGTGACTTTTACGGGTTGTATACGGTCACATCAATTATTCCAAACCAACGTTAATATTTCCACTTCCACAGTATGTACAAGTCATCAGGGATAAAGAGTAAACCGCACTTCACATTGCGTCATGGTGCGAACGGAGAGGAGTCCAAATCCACGGGTGATCAACAGCGGAAGTTGCGTGAAACCCTCACGTCAATGGAAGCAACTCCAAATACTATAAAAACAACAAATGTCGCAAGTTCGGTAAATGTTAATAGAGGGAAACACCGCCGCGTAGCGCGACAGTCGCATCAACAACATATGCGGCCATGGCATTCCTCATCGAAATATTTACTAAAACAATCCCGAACAATTTCCTCCAATGGTGATTCTTTTTCAAGCGACCCAACGGTTCCCAATAAACCTATTGGCTCCTTGTCACTTTCACAATCAAATGATAAAGTAGTAACATCACCAAAATGTCTTTGTGTTGACAACGAAGAGAATGGCAGAATTGCAGCAAATGTTAATCTAAATAGTAGTAAAAATGGATGCCCGACATGTCAATTATCCATGGCCGAAGCGGGGCTTTCCATTTCATTAAAAGAAGATAGTAGTCCTGCGAACCTCTCTTGTCGAGCTTCTTCTAAAAAGAAAGGAGTATTCCAAAGAGCTACACGAACAGGGAACAGACGTGAGGAAATTAACGAAAAACGTATACCAAAAGATACTAGCCTTTCGTTTTCTATGCTTGAAGAAGGAGCAATGAGGCTACTTCAATATGGTGATGGGAGGAAAAAGAAAAAGGTAACTAAAAAGAAGTTATTTTCACAAGATACAGCGCCAGTAACATGCTTGGAGAACCAATCTATTTCTAAAGAAAACGTATTGCTCGAGCCTGCTGAGGAGGAGAAGCACAAGGAAGGAAAACAAGAAGAAAAAGAAGATAAACGAAACCTTTTGCAGGATGTGGAAATATGCAAAGACGATAAACCTGAGGATGTCAGAGAAAAAAAAGAAGAAGAAAAAGAAGATCAAGAAGAAAAAGAAGAAGTACTAAATACAAATTCGCACATCAGTAATGTTTTTCATGAACCAGAAAACACACCACCAACGAAATGCGTAGTACCTGTTGTGACAGAAGAAAGAGAAACGGTAATATGTCCTCCATATATTACGCAAGAAAAATCTGTTGATAACTTAAAAAATATAGAACGTTGTTTTTTATCGTTGAGAGCTGGTAACAGTTGCCTCTCATCATCATCAGTACCATCACCGTCATTGTCTGCAAGAAGTACAAGAAATGCTCTCTTGCATTATGGGAGTCAGGGTTACAACTTTACACCAGAGATAAGTCCTGCCCTTTCTCGTCTTGTAGATGATCATGTTGTTGCGGCTTTGTCAGCAAGTGTTATGGAGATGATGCAGCACCGACGTGCGAATTTGCGCCGTCTAGCTGAATATCTTACAGAAGCTATTGCTCAGGTGGGACGCAGTAAAGGTGTTGAATATGGAGATGTGCGATATTATGTATTTGGAAGTGTTTCGATGTGTACAGTGTTGCCAGATGGCGATAATGATATGACAATTGAAGTTGATAGGCTTTTAAATCCTACTAAAGTGGGAGGGAAGCGAAAAAATCTTACTGACTCATCTGATATTGTTGCTGTAAACAGTTCAATTAGCCGAAGTGGTAATACTAGTAGTTGTAGTAGTTCTTGTGGTGATGCTGGTGATGGTGTTGGTGGTGGTAATAGTTGTTCTGCGGATATATCATCATATCAGGCGGCGGCGATAGCGAGTGGTGAACTTCTTTCGCAGGTAGCAGAATATTTGCGAGAACACAATTCTTTTGTCTATGTTGATGCGCTTATACTTGCCGAAGTGCGTGTTCTTAAGCTTCTTATGGATGGGGACAGCTACGACATTACGATGGGACAATTGGGTGGCGTTGATTGTGTTCGTTTTTTACATGAAATGGACATGATAATAGGATGTCAACATCTTTTAAAACGTACACTTCTTCTTTTAAAAGCATGGTGTTGTTATGAGGCTCATGTACTCAGTGGTCAGGGTGGATATATATCATCCTATGCAGCCACTATCATGCTTATTGCAATGATGAACACTGTTGAGTTTCTTGAAGACGTAGAAGAAGAGGAGGATGATAAGAAGAATGATAATCATGATGATAATAATGATAGAAGAAAGAATAAAGAGGATAAGGAAAAGGATGAGTACAAGGAAGTGGGAAATGCAAACGAAAAAAAGACGCATAATAACTCTGATGGTTGTAAGAAAACGGTGAGTGGCGATGAGGCTACCGAGCATCCCCGCCGTAGTAGTGTGAAAGAGATATCTGCTCTTCAACTTTTTGGTCGATTTCTCAAGTTCTTCAGTTACTTTGACTTTGAGCGGTACTGTGTGACGGTGTTCGGGCCGCTGCCGTGCGCGAGTGTGACGGGGGCGTCGCTCGATCTCACGCAACTCGAAGCGGACGACACGTTGGGCCTCACCGCCGCTGGGCAGGCCGCCATTGGCCACTGCGTCCGCCGACGTCGAACTCCGCTCGTGACGGTCAGTGGCGTGCGGCATATGCTCCACAGCGAACAGCAGCGACGGCAGGGGGTTGCGGCGGCTAATAATAATAATAATAATAATAATAATAATAATAATAATAATAATAATAATAATAGTGTAGGGAGAGGAGAGGGAGGACACGTTGGTCTTAACTACCGCGGTACTCCAGAGGAGGATGCTGCACTGTCGTGCCCAACCTGTAACACCAGTGGATTTCCCCTCCGGACAATGAATGTAATGGACCCGCTACGCTGGAGTGCTAGTGTTTGTCGTGGAGTCTGTCGAAATCATCTGCAGCGCATTCGTCGGGCGTTTCAGGAGGGATTGACATTATTTGATATGGCGTCTACACGACTCAACGATACTTTAACTTCATCCTCTGCACGGAGCAGTGGACGGAGTGAGGCCGGGGTAGAAAGTCTGACAAGTGCTTGTCAGGAAGGTGGAAGTGCAAACGGCTCTTTAGACGGAGAATTAATGCGAAATAACGAACTAAATTCTCTAAAGGGTAGTATTCTGCAAGGCCTGTTTGGACAAACACTTAGGGTACTGGGGGAATATCCCCCAGGTTCTGCATTCTTGCGCTCACAACCAAAACTGGCACAGTGTGAAAATTGCACGAAACCTTCCTTTCTTTGTGTACCCAACGCTCAGGAACTATGTGAGGCACAATTCACATTTGGTATACGTGAAGAGACCCCAAGTAGTAGAGATGAACGTGAAACCACTGGAAGGTATCGATTGCTTGGGCCTTTTTGTGATGAAAATAATTCCTCACACCCCTCTGCAGCTTCTCAACCACAACCATCACCACCGCAACAACAACAACAACAACAACAAATGGGTCTGTTGACATGTTCGGTTCCAATGGCAACGACATCATCATCACCATCATTAGGAGCACCTGTTCCATCTACAATTCCCTCCCTTTCCGACTCTTCACGTATTGGAAACAGTGTGGGTGGGGGACTAAGAGGAGGAGGATGGCTAGGGGCCGGCAGTCACTCCTGTGAAGGATTTCCTTTAAGCTCAATTGGAACACGGCATCATCTTGCGCGTGGGGTCCCACTAGTTCGAACCTGTCTAAAAGGTGGAAATGGGTTAAGAAGTCAACGTGGGGGTCCGGCTGTTGTCACAGCTAACAGTGGTTTTCTCTACCCTACTGATCCCAATTCTTTTTCGTACTATCCTGGTTACATGATGAATAGAGCGCCCCAGATGAACAGTAGAACATCAACCAAACGCAACAACACGGATGGAGTAGCACCAGGTTTTGCACAAACATCATCATCATCAACGGATATGTCTCTTAAGGGTCCTAGAAGTTCTCAGGTGCAGCAAAATTTTTGGAGTGTTGATCCAGTACTTCATTCCCCTTGTGATGCTACTAACGCCATGATGAACGGTGCCAATGGTGTGACTGTTGCCTCCAATTCGGTGTCACAGCAACAACCAGTAACGTATGCCTATGGATTTTGATTGAGTACTCTCTCTTTCTTTCTTTCTTTTTCGTTACGATATAATGCATATACAAGTAAACACATGAGGGACTAAGAAAGAAAAAAGACAAAGTTTGTGAGAATGAACATTTTGCTGCTGTTTTCCTCTGATTTGTAAAAGAATGTTTGGTGTTTTATTTGTGATTTGTGTTTGATATGTGAGGGAAAAAAAAAAATGTATACGTTTTCTATTGAGAGTGAAGAGATGATATACGTGTTTCTTTAGTTAAATGAGAACCTCTTTAAGCCATACGTGAAATGGCGTGTGAAGTTATATATCAAGGATACAGACAACGGCACACTTCGTGATATCCGTTTGTTATTGTTTTATTATTCCCTTTTGAGTGTTTTTTTCTTACTTCCGCATGTTTTTTTTTTTTCTTTTTCTCTCACTCTCTCCACTCTCCCCCTCTTAGAATGAATGACCTTTTTACGTGTATACAATTTGATGCAAATAGCGAAAGAGTTTCATTTATGAAAAATGAATCTTATTGGGAAAGTAAAGGGTTCACAGGAAATATTGTGTTTTATATTGTTCCTCTTTTCATTTATTTGAGAGAGGGGAGGAGGAAGTTTGTCTGCAGAAAATCTTGCTGTTTGCTTTTGTTTGTGCAACCATCTTTTTTTTTTATTTTCGTCGATTCATCACTTTTGTTGTTCTGTCTGTTTTACTAGCAGGAACTCTGGCCGCCCTTCTTTCTTTTAATGATTATCTATTTCGTCTTTTTTTTCGTTACAACTTTTTTTTGCCTTGGTCCTTTTGATGTGGCACTTCTCTTAGTTCTCATGAAAAAGATATGACCAGTATTTTGACAGTTTTTTTTTTGTATTTTTTTTTTTTCGCTTTCTATTATTATTATTATTATTATTATTATTATTATTATTATTATTATTATTAATTGTTCTTCTTCTTGTTATTATTATTGACTTTTTGTTGCCTGTGATTGTGATTGATTTTTTTTTAATTCTTTTTTTGGTTTTATGATGATATGAGGTAGATAGATGCCAGTGTCAGGGGAAGGCCTGGGCGACGACGACGACGACAACGGTGCTCCATCTGGCCCTCCATTTAATCCTCCTCTCAACATTCAGCGTGCACACAAAGTTCTTGAGTTGTTAGAAAAGCATAACTGTCGTTCCTTTATTGATGCTGGATGTTCCCGCGGGGATTTGCTACGTTTTCTACTTTTTTCTCAGTTACGTGAGCATTCTTTCTCTAATGTTGTGGCAATTGATATGAACGAAAACTTACTTAGAGAAGCTAGTCGCACTGCACCACCATCAGTCTCTTTTAGTTTGGTAGCGTTGCTACACCCTATGCAGGTGGACTTCATTCTGGGTGATCTCACAAGGCCACCAAAACTCTCATCTAATGGAAATAATACTAATGAACCGAAAACATTGGAATCAGACATATCATTTCCCTTAGTATCTTCACATTTTGACGCCATTATTTCTATTGAAGTTTTGGAGCACATAAATCCAGAAGATGTTCCAGTGTTTACCGAAGTTCTCTTCGCTCACCTCGCGGCAAAATGTGGAGCACGGATTATTATTATCACAACGCCCAATCGGGATCGTAATGTGACCAAAACTAAAGAGAGAAATAATGATGATTTGCAAGCCGATTCTATTCGTTCTTCAAATTCTTTTTGGGTATCTGGTGTACCATACCAAGTTAGGAACGCGGATCATAAATTTGAGATGAGTGCTACCCAGTTTAGACATTACTGCGATTATGTGGTAGAAGCCTACCGACCGTTTGTGACCTCATACAGAGTTTTTGGTGTAGGAGGTCATTTTACCCAAGGGGCTGTGTTTTTTACTAAATTATATCCATCTGATTCTCTCTCTCATACTGACATGAAACATCTTAACTTTCGTTCTGAAATACCTAAAAAATCTGTTTCTCGAAGTCGAAATTATTTAGGGCGACAACAAGGATTGTGTATTCCATCGGATTTGAATAATGACGCAATTAATATTTCTTGGGTCCACGATATCGATAGTCGAACCCGTTTATTTCCTTGGGATGCTATTTTTGGAGAACTGTCTGAGCAACCTGATAATTTTAAAACATTGCTGTACAGAACTCCATTTAACTACCGCTTACTCGTCTCAGTGAAGGTTCCTCATCTTTCTTTGTGGGAAAGGATTGAAGTTGTTGTGAGGGAAAGCTTTTCCGCCGCTGCATGTAAGATTGGAGGGAGTAACAGGAGGTATACCATCAAGTTAAGATTTGGTGATGTGGTAAAATCACATAATTACCGATTGATTGAACCATTTAATGCAAGTTTATGTGCATTAATTAGTACATTACTTGAACAAGAGAAACGGTATAAAAAAGAGGCAGAACGTAAGACATATCTTCTTTCAACACCTGTTGTATTTCAAGTTCGTATTGCTCGGGGTATCTATTCACTTCTTCATTGGTTTCTCCACAAACATTGGGGCAATGATAAACTATATATTTACCTTCAGAATGACAAATATGGTTCTGCAAAGGAGACACTATCTCAAGATGAAATTCTTATTATATTGTTTTTGGTTACTGCTGGTTTGCTGAAAGAGGTTATGGTAAATATTTCTTTTTGGCTGCAAGGAGCTTGCCGGATAAAGGATAGATCAGGGCGGAGCTTCACAGATTGTAAAGAGGAAAATACAAATGAAGAGCCAACAAACAAGATCAATGTATCTTCAGTTGATCATAAGTGGCTCAATCGTCTGGCCAACTCCCTTTCAGACTGTCAAATACCTGTGCATCCTTTTCTAGCCAATTAGAATTTTTTTTTTTTTTTGCCTTCTATATATTTTCAGATTGGGTCTTTTTTTTTATTATTATTATCTTTATTTCTTCTCTGCAAATGACTGTGCGGTCCGTCAAGGAGATTTCTCTACGTTTTTTTTTTTTTTTTCATGTGTTACTTATTTCTGTTTATCTTCATTTTTTTTTCTGTTTTTCACATGGATCTGTTTACCTGCATATATACACAAACGTGTCTGCATTTATAAGTTTAAGCTTGGGAAATGGGTGACAATATTGTAGCAAAGTCAAAGAAGGAAGAGACCGAGGAGGAACGTCGAGTTCGCAAGGAACGAGAGCGTGCAGAACGAAAAGCCAGAGAGCAAGCGGAGGCAAAGAAAGTTGTAACTGATGATCCTGAAAAAAAAGAAAGGAGACACAAGAGGGATGAGACCGAGGAGGAACGTCGAGTTCGCAAGGAACGAGAGCGTGCAGAACGAAAAGCGAGAGAACAAGCGGAGGCAGAGAAAGTTGTAACTGATGATCCTGAAAAAAAAGAAAGGAGACACAAGAGGGATGAGACGGAAGAGGAACGTCGAGTTCGAAAGGAACGAGAGCGTGCAGAACGAAAAGCGAGAGAACAAGTGGAGGCAGAGAAAGTTGTAACTGATGATCCTGAAAAAAAAGAAAGGAGACACAAGAGGGATGAGACTGAGGAGGAACGTCGAGTTCGAAAGGAACGAGAGCGTGCAGAACGAAAGGCGAGAGAGGAGGATGTTGCTGGAAGGGAACAACCACCACCACCACAACAACAACAACAACTACTACAACAACAGGAGCAGCAGCTCCCCAACGATAGTGATAGTAACATCAACAATGCCAGCAACAGTCAGTACAAGACGCATGGCGAACGTGGGTCCTCTGACGGCTACGAGGGTGTTGAGGAGGAGGAGTCAGCGGTGGTGTCTGGCGGACGGCGGGAGGATCTCGCGGCGGCGATGGACGCGGAGAACAACGCGATCCGGCGGGCCGCCGATGGGGCGCGGGAGGCGGCTCGCCGCGAGGAGAGCCGCCGGGCGGAAGCGGAGAGTGAACGGCTGGCGGCGGAGCGGCGGGAGCGACGGCGGCGGGAAAGGGAAGAGCGGCGGCGCGGTAAAGAGAACGGAGTCGCGGAAGCAGTCAGTGCGGTGGCAGGAACAAGTTCGCTTGGCGTCGCTGATTTGCAGCGTCAGGGGTATCGTAGTCAGTTTGAGAAGGACATGCAGCGAGCTACCGCACTACGGCGATTGGTGGATATGGATGATAACGCCGCCGTTCTAGTGGATATCCCACCACAATCGCAGTATGACTTGTACATTCGGAGTTTTGGAAAGATGGGCCGCAAACAGGCTGGTGTGCAGATCCCACCCGAGGAGGATCGTAACGATGCAGAAGTGCAGGTAGAGCGGGTACGGGTGCGGCATCGTGGGGCTCAAGTGCCTCGTGACCTGGGATTATATCCTGAACAATATATAGATCGTTCTACTTATTTTACAAAGGATGTGGATCATCTTGCTGTGGGAGATGCTGTAGATGAAAAAGATATTAATACTAATGAAGGTGCATTAACAGATACAACTGGAGCACAAATTGTTGATACTACCTTATTATTGAATTTTTTGGGCCGTGTTTTTCCTGTGATGCGGGCAGTTTTGGATGAAAATGAGGAGGATAGAGCTGGACCAGATGCTACAAAATCAAAAAGTGAAACACAGTTTTCAACATCTTATACAACCCTTTGCTTCCCTGGTACTCGAAATAGACCAGTCGTAAAGGTTGCCTTTAATCCCTGTACACCAATGTATGTAGCTGTATTATATGGACAAAAGATGGAGGAAGGTCCATCAAAGAGCCTAGATTTTTATTTATCAGTTATTTTATTATGGAATATATTTGATTCTTCAACACCAGAAAAAATACTTGTAAGTCCATCTCTTATTACCTGCATTTGTATGAGTCCAAGACGGCCGTATTTAGTGTATGGAGGGGCTGAAGATGGATCAATTTGTCTATGGGATTTACGTGAACCGGAGAGAAATCATACTGCAGCAGGACATTATGAACGTAATGCATTTCGACTTCCTTCATTTGCTACTTCATGGCTCTCTGGTAATCATACTACTTCTATAGTTACTGTGGCAGTCTCTGGATACAATGCTGTAGTGGGTCTTCGCAAAGATGAGACTGAACAGTTGGTTTCTCTTGATGCTTCAGGTAAGATACATTTTTGGTTTTTGAATGAAAAAGATCAATCAAAAGGTATAATTAGTGATACCGAAAATGGTTTACACATGTTTTCAACAGTACGTTTGTTTTTAGCAACATCTAAAAATGAGGATCATACCTCTTGCATGTCAGTAATGCAAGACGCATTTTCTCTTGATTTTGTTCCTACCGATACCTCTCACTACGTGGTTGCATGTGCTGAGGGAGTTCGTCACATTAGTCGATTTGGTAGTGTAGCAGCACCTTCTCTCTATGCCCCGTCTTCGCATTTTTTTGGTCGTCAGATCGCTGTCCCTTCTTGTGTACGATACAGTACTGTTGATAGTCGGATTCTCTTAGTAGGCTATGATGATGGTAGCTTACGTCTCTATTTGCAAACAGATGGTAGCCCACAGCTCTCTATCCCATTAGGTATTCATCGCATCACAGAGATTCGCTGTAGTGGGACAGACAAATGGCTTTTATGGGCTCTTGATGCTAGTGGTACATTGTATTTGATTGATTTGGCGAAAAAAGACAAGGAATTTCCAGTTTTTTCACAAACACTTTCTCAGCCAGAAACAGGTGTATGTACGTGTTTTGACATACCACCTGAAGGAAAAGCTGAGAGTCGTCTGATTGTGCTCGGGTTTGAGAAGGGTATAGTTCAGTTACACACTCTTAGTGAACGTACACATCCACCGAGTTCTGACAGGGATGAGCATTGGTTGTAATTAGAAGAATAAAGAAAGAAGAAACTGATTGTTATGGTGGGGATTATAGGAGTAAATGAAATACAGAGAAGGGACTGCATGTCCTTCACAGTGTCCCTATATTATAAATCTGTCTGATACTCAAAAAAAATATATATATATATATATATATATATATATATATAGAACAAGTGATTGAAGGAATACTCCTTCTTCTTGAGAAAAGGAAAAATCATATTAGCGGGCAGGGTTTAAAAAAAAAAAACAGAAGAGGGGAAAAAACAAGGGAAACTCTCACTGTTTTTGTATGATGATGCAATATATATATATTTTTTTTCTTTCTCATTTTGTTTTCTTTATTCTTTTCCTATCCAATCTCTCGCCCCTTCCTCCTCTTTCTTGTGTTGATCTCTGTTTGTGTCACTCATGCCTTTTTTCCTTTTTTTCTTTCTTTCTTTTTTTTTTTTTTTTTTGGTGCTACACATGCCTTCCTTCTCCTACAACCTAGATGTAGGATATTGGGTTCTTGATTGAATGTAGAGGGTAATGTTTTTTTTTTTTTTTATTATTTTTTTCACCATATTTCTCCCAATATGACGTGAAGAATCTGAGAGAGAAGGTGTACTATATTTAATATACACATCAATGAATATCCCATTATTTTCTCTTGTTTTTTTTTTTGTTTTCTTTCTATACTAGTCTCTCATTTTTTTTGTTATTATTATTATTATTATTATTTTTTTTTTTTTTATATTATTAAATTAACATATTTTTTTTTTTTTGTATTTTTACGTACTACTTCGCTGCGTATTGGATGCGTCGGTGTAATTATAGAGTCGGAGATAGTATACGTTTTACTCTCTGGAGTCGTTGCAACAGCCAATCTGCTGCAAATATGGATACAAAAAATGAAAAGTTTTCTTACCGTTCTAGATGGCTTTATGCATTTCCGTTTCGTACTAAACGGTTGGACGATTTTATACATTCAGGGGAAGATACTGTGGTTTCCATAGCGTACACATATCGCAATGATACCAAAAATATCACGGTGACTTTAATTCCACTGCAACATTTTGCTCATCCTCATTTCTTTCTCCAGGTGGATAACTTGTGTAGTCAACATCAATCGGTATTGATGGAAGGTCGAACACCTCTTACGGGTGCTCCCTACTCCACTATTGTTCCTTCTCGGGATGCTGAGCGTTCTGTGCGTCCTGCAGAGCACGAAGATGATGAAGGTTGGGAACCGCGTGAAATTGAACGTTTTTGGCAACCTTTTTCTTGGGGAGTTAAGGAATCTCCTAACTATACTGTTATTCATGCTGCAGATAAGTATGATTACGAGAAATTGCCGTTGTGGTGTTCTCTTCGGTTTAATATACCTCTTTTTGGAAGTTTTGGACGAGAAAAACACTGTTTAGACATGATTTACCCTTTAGCTGCAAATGGTTATAAATCCTTTGCTATTCCCTGGGGTGCAGCTCACATGCCAATCTTTAATGAGATGCTTCTCGAGAATGGTTTTGAGCAAGTTGGGATGTGTTCACTAGTGATATTTAATCGCATTGATGGAGACATAAGCGCAGGGGAATATGAAAGAATTTGTCGAATGCAAAAAAGACGACAACAAGTTGTTGAAATGGCTTCGTTACTGGTAGTATTTCTTGCACTGTTGCTGATGCGAGACGCAGTAACCATTGAGTATAAGTAAAGGGGAACTATCGACATTTTTTTTTTCTATCTGAGTGTTTCTCCTGGGAATATTTACTCCTCAGGGCGGATTTCTTTCTGCATTTATTTTTTATTTTTATTTTATTTTTATGCTTTGGAGAATTATTATTATTATTATTATTATTATTTTGCTCTACATTCACTAGAGAAACAAAAAAAAAAAAAAAAAAAGAGCTTCTCTAGGGTGAGGGATACAGTGACAGTGGAATAAAACTTTTTTTCTTTTTTTCTTCTTCCTTTTCTAAATTAATGAAAGACGTTAGAAGTACTTTACTTGCAGCAGCCGCATGGTAGTGCTGGAGTCCCCACACTTTACCGCCGAGAACAGTTATTTATCTTCATTGGAAAAGACAGAGAGTGGCCTGGATGTAAAGAACAATGACGGTGTGTCTCTTCACTGGTCTTTTTCGCCATCTGTAGAGGGCTCTGTAGGTAGCCTGGGATTTGGTGAAGAAGGATTAACTCAATCACCAAGCAGCGAAAAGGATGATTGTGATGAGGTGATCGACACAGCATCTCAATGCTTTGAATGCGGTGTAGTGCAAGAATCACAAGAAGCGAGAAGTGTCTTTGATGAAATACGTGATTTGCTGATATGTACCCCGTTAGATCAGCATCCTTTTTTTAACATGGACAAACAACGGTCACTTGTAGAGAGTGAACGATCACAGCGTCAATATGAGTTCTTTATTTCCATGGGACAACGGAACACACTTCCCCTAAATGAACAAAACATTTCCAGCAAGTCACTTCTCAACGAGGCACACCGTGTACATGTATCTCTTGTTCGTCGCCATAACAAAACATGCCAGGATAAAGGTCTTCCTATGAAGAATGAAAAGGAAATAAACCGTCAGTGGCGATGCATTGAGTCGGCTGTTGAGCGAGATCTATATATGGAGGGCACTGTGTTTGTACAACGTCGTCTGTCGTGTATGTGTATCTTTAACCCCGACAGTGATGAGCGGCCGTATTGGGACAGCGAGCACACACGTGAACAGCGGCTACAGCGACAGGGCAGAGTCCTCGAACGACTCGCGCAGCAGGCACAGCACGGCCAGGATCCGTTCTTTCTTCACTGAATGAATTCACACAGGGAAGTATGGGATAAATGCGCCTTATATAGGCGATAAAACGTCTATCATTATTATTGTTATTATTGTGACTCCCTCCCCCCCCCCC
>NW_021639845.1:1052389-1053098 GCF_002087225.1 Trypanosoma theileri
AAAAAAAAAAAAAAAAAAAAAAAAAAAAAGAAAAAAGAAAAAAAAAACACCTCCCCTCTCAAATTCCCTCCCCACTGCAATTAGCACTATTTTTCTTTCTGTTTTTCCGGGTTATATTCTGCACAGCTTTACTCTTTCCGTATGGGGAGATGCAAACGATGTTTTAGAGAGAGAGAGGGAGAGAGAAAGAAAAAAGGAAATTTGCGGAGGTGCACGAAAGGAAGAAAAAGAATAGTTAAAAAAAAAAGAAGAATGCATAAACAAAGAAAAGGCAAAAAAGCAAGAAGAAAAATCGTGTGGGCTAAAAACGGACGAAGTGAAGCATATTTGTGATGAAGAAATCGTGAATAGCATCATAACGATGTTTTGCTTTGGAGCTTTTTCTGTTTGTTCCACCTGGGGAGAGAAGAACCGCGGAAGGGAATAATAAACAAGGCAAGAAAGGAAAAAAAAAGTATATTTATAGTAGAAAAAGGGAATAAAGGAAAAAAAAAAAAAAAAGCAAAAAGAGAAAAAAAAATGCGACACAACTGTCTTTTTTTCCCATTTTTTCTTTTTCCTTCTTTTGGTTTGTCTCGTGTTCTTTTTATTAATTCGAGAAGGTACTTCAACATTATATATATATATATATGAACAGAAATTCTGCGCATAGTACTGGTGAAGAGGAGGGAATTCACTTTTTTTTTTGCTGTAGGCGCGCAGCAGAGCA
>NW_021639845.1:1053648-1062173 GCF_002087225.1 Trypanosoma theileri
AAAAAAAAAAAAAAAGAAAGAAAAAAGAGAAACAACAGATGAGACGTTTACAAGGAGTCTTTACGTTGACTTGTTGTAAGACTTTGCTCTCCACTTCACGACGTTCCTTCAAGTCGGATGGCACACCGTACAACAGTGAAATGACGCATTCTTTTCATGGAAACGAATACGTGCGGAAGGGTACAACAGAAGCCATAGTGGAAGGTGTAGCCGCGGGACAATACGCAGAGCACAAACCTCGAGCCATTATGTTTGTAAATAAACGGCCAGTTGAGATTATTCCACAGGAGGAAAATTTGCTGGAAGTACTTGAACGGGAAGGTATTCGCGTACCGAAGTTTTGTTATCATCCTATTCTTTCAGTGGCGGGAAATTGTCGGATGTGTCTTGTTCAAGTAGATGGTACACAAAATCTTGTGGTTTCTTGTTCTACTGTAGCACTGCCTGGTATGTCAATTATCACTGATAGTCGTTTGGTACGTGATGCCCGTGAAGGAAATGTTGAACTAATTCTTATTAATCACCCAAATGATTGTCCTATTTGCGAACAAGCAACAAATTGTGATCTTCAGAACATCAGTATGAATTATGGTACAGATATACCTCGATACAGAGAGGATAAACGTGCTGTTCAGGATTTTTACTTTGATCCTCAGACACGTGTTGTGCTTAACCGTTGTATTCACTGTACTAGATGTGTGCGATTTCTAAATGAGCATGCTCAGGATTTTAATTTAGGAATGATTGGTCGTGGGGGTCTTAGCGAAATAAGTACTTTTTTGGATGAATTAGAGGTAAAAACAGACAATAATATGCCGGTATCACAGCTGTGTCCAGTAGGAAAATTATACCTCGGTGATGCTGAAGAGAACAATTCTTTAGCTGATGAACTCGATGCGTCTGAGGAGAAAGTGTTTGCTGTAACCGCCTAGCGAAGTTAAATAGGGGACCTATATATATATATAATTGTCTGTGTAGTCCATATTTTTATTATTTATTGAGGGATATTTTTTTCCTGTATTTTTCTTCTTTGTCCATGAAGAAAAAAAAAAAAAGATGGGTGGTGAGGGTGTGGTGGGTTGTTGGGTTTTTGTTTTATAGTTAGATGACGTTATAGGGCTATTTCTATCTGAGTGTTTGCTGTAGCGGTGTGTGTTTGCACAATGTTCTGCAAAATCCTCAACAAAGTTCATTAGTTTGATTTCCCCAACGGACAGACAATACACTACTGTACTCAAAGTTTCAATTCTGCTTCCTTTCTCTCTTTATCTCCCTTTTAGTTACGGGGGCTGCCTTGAGGGAAGTTCTTGGGCCCTATTGCCATGAGGAATTCTTTTTTTTTGTTGTTGTTGTTGTGAGTCTGTATGTGTGTGATGTTATTTTCCTCTTATTCATCTTTTGGTTCTCCTCTCGGATTTCGTTTGTATGTAGCCAATTGTAGAAAGATCTATCCTTCATGTGTGTCTGTGTTTGTGTTCTTATGTATACCATTATTTTTTTTTCTTTTACTTTTTTTTTTTTTTTGTACAGGTGAATGACACCCCTTTCTCCCTATGATATACTTGAAGTGCCATCTTCTGCGTCTATAGCTGAAATTCGTGCGGCATTCAAGCGACTCGCGCTGCTCACCCATCCGGATAAGATACATAATGTTAATCAGCTGGGGGATAATATGATTTTGTTGCGGGAACCTCAACCTTTTCATGTTATTAAGGAAGCATCAGAGATACTGATGGATCCGTTGCGACGTGCTCAGTATGATCACGGACAACAACAATCTTACGTTCGTTCCGTTGGTGTAGTAAGTGATACTTACGATTTGAGCGAATTTGATCTTAAGGATGAACGGATTCTTTGTAGATCAGATGAAAAGGAAAACAATGTGGTCATAATTCGTGTGTATGCTTTAGAGTGTCGCTGTGGGGGTTCTTTTGAGCTCTTTCTCACACAACAAGAATCTGAGATGCAGGAAATTGAAAAACTTTGTGAATGTGATTGCTGTTCTTTGGTGATTTCTGTGACATGGAAAGGTAATTCAAAATGAAAAACAGTAAGAGGTGGTGATGAGTAGGGAGAGTGGAGTCCCCTCTTTGGGTTTTTATTTTGTCTTAAGCTGATGGCATATTCATTTTTTTTTTTTTTTTCCCTTTGTCAAAATGGCAGTATAGAGATATTTCGCCGTTGTTTGGTAGTTTTTTTTTATGTTTACGTCTTTCACTCTCTAGACTGTTGACGTCACGGCGATTGCACTCTCATATATATATATTTTTTTTTAACTGGCATGTTGTGTCAAGCACGTGGCGCATGCAGTGGAATAAGAGGGAAGAGACTTCCCATGAGCTCCAGATTTTGGTTTCCCTGGGCAAGGGTACTGCGTTTATCTCTTTGCCCCACATTATATGTGAATGAATTCTCTAAATCATTAATACAGATATCCTCTTACCGATGGATGCACACAAATGCAGATGAGAAGGTATCCAATATAGTGGCGAATGAGGATGATGAAGAGGCAAGTCTTGAGGATTATGAAGAATTACTTCTTAATTCTGCTTCCTCTGGGACCATAGAGGAAGAATCTCAAAGTGAGAATCTACACGAGAATAAGATTAACGATGAGCAACAATCTACTGGGCGTTCTTCAACAATGAAGCTTGTAAATGAGATCTTAGAACTTCTACCTGCGGATGGCGTTGGACTTAGACTTACCACGATAACGCCTGCTTTGGATCTTGAGTCAGTGAGTGAACTTTATGGATCTGTATTAGGATTTGTACAACTCTTTCCTCATCGATTTCGATGCTACCAAATTGAAGAATCTGATGGGAGTCTTCGTTGGTATATTAGCCGTGCACAAGTGGTAACAACGGACTCATTATCTTCTCAATATGAAGAAAGAAATCATTTTCATCGAGATGATGAACACGATCGTGGAATATTATTAAGAGAAAAGAAAGTAAAGCTACATAATGTCATTCCGGAGTTTAGCTGTGTGACGACACGCAGAGTACTTGAAGAACTCCAGAAGGTGCTTCCAAATGATGAACCCATTGCGACTACTGGACTCTTGAATACTCTACCAAAGGAGCTTCAGGATATTATACGAAATTTAGGAGGAGGTTTACTGCGTCTTCTTAAAAGTAATGTTGCGCAAGATTATGTTGACCTTAGTTTAGATACTAGCATGGTTTCGGTTAAGGGACTTCTTTCTTCAAGAAAGTTACCGACGTACCATCAGCAGTCAAGTTTCATTACTGACTCCGTTTCATTACCTCTTCAAGCTGACGAGGACTATGCTAAGGATGTATGGGATGTTGAACTTGACTTGGATGAGGATACTAAGAATGAAGTTATTGCTTCCTATGAGGAAAATGATATTAATGGGGCTGCTGAACCTGATGAAGGGTTTTTTCACGATGGGAGTTGTGCAACCGCAACGGTTCCTGCTGGATCACCTCAAGTATTTCGACAAATTCCTCCTGCTCTTCCCAAACCCCCTGAAGGATTGCAAAAACGGAAAACACCACCACCCCTACAGCAGAAAAAGAAAGAAGTTGAAAAAGTTTCAGGACGAATGTCACCTGATGAACTCCTTAAAGCCCATACTGTAGTAGCACAGTTGCGTGGTCGACGTTCCCCTAGTGAAATGCTTGATCTTTTTGTCGAATGTATTCCAACTTTTTACGTTCCTGTTCAAAAGATTAAACTGACAGATGCTCTTGCGAGGATACTAGGACCGCAAAACACACTTCACAAAGTTATTAGAATATATTCGTACTATTTTGATAGAGACAAGACTGTAGACACCGTGAGATTAAAGCCTTCTATACAACATTTGCGTATAGGGATAGCTAATGTTCTGTACCAAAATATGAAGGATATTTCTGTGTCATCTGATGGTATTCATCGCAAACTTCAGGTAACAGATGTAACCCGTGCATTCCCTGTTCTTCAGGCCCCTCTTCGTACAGGAGTACAAGCTTCCGCAGTTGTTAAGAAAGAATCAACTTTTAAAGTTGCCCAAGGAAATGCTCTTACGGTAGATTCCCCATCACCCGAATGGTTTGCACTTCTCGAGACTATACCACATGATCGATATATTTCTATTTCGGAATGGGCCCATGAAGCTAATCTACCTATCGAAAGAGTTCAATCCTTTACTGAAGACGTTTCTCATAACCACTACTTCTTGACTCGTTCAGGTAAAGAGGGTGAAAAAGAGGAAGAAGAAGAAGAGGTGTTATGGCGATTACGTCCCTATTGGTTGTCTCCTGGTGCTACAGGGGAACTTGGGGTAGAGTATTCTACTATAGCATCCACAATTGCACGGTACCTTAAACCCATTTGGTTTCCACTTGACCGACTTCTCCAAAAACTCACACTATCTGAACGTGACAACATCATGAAAGCCGCTCAACCCTACGGTGGTGTGGAGTTTTGGCTTCGAAAATTTGGACGCTTCTGCTGGGTCGATGAGAGTGGGAAAAAAGTACGAAAGTATTGCTCTGTTTCTGACTTGGATGACATTACTCATCCCGCTATTACATATTTGCAATACTCTCTTTCTACAGAATATGTAAAACTAGAGGATATTATTCACGGCTACAGCATATCTTCCTGGAAAATCAATAATGCACCAAAATCCTCTAAAACTGGTATTCGACACCTACTAAATCACGGGTTGGAAGTATCAAGACGATGTTTACCTACTTCCTTGGAAAAAAATAGCAGGAAACAAGAGTGCACACAGGATATGCAAGAAAGTGTAAATTATTTTCTCAGTCGACATCGACAATCATTGAATATAAAAGAAGAGGGTGATAGCGTCTGGGTGGCAAGACGTTCCTTCTTTCGCTCCGGACCCAAGTAGAATGATAAACAAACAAACAAACAAAAAAAAAATCATTAGTAATATACCAATATTCAATAACTTAAATTTTTTCACATAAAACAAACAAATAATATTATTTTATTAAATAGAGATTTCTTAGTTCACTAAAAATAAGAAAAAAAAGTTATTATTTTCTGAAAACCCCCATTTCTTTTCCACATCCCCTAAATCATATAACTTTATTTACTTTCTTTCGATAAGTAAACCTGTAGGTAGTCCAACTAAGAGAAAGCAGAATAATGAGTAAAAAGGAAGACCAAGCGGTCTTCGAACACAACGAAAATGACCATGGTGAAGAACATCCACCGCAAAAGCCACAAAAACGTCAGTCTGTACTGTCCAAGGCCATCAGCGAGCACAGAGAAGATGCGGAGGAAGAAACAGCAGAACTGTTACCCCCATCAAAGGGCTTAACAACTGCTGAAGCAGAGGAGCTCTTGCAAAAATACGGACGCAATGAACTGCCAGAAAAAAAGACTCCCAGTTGGCTTATATTTGTGCGAAACTTGTGGGGACCTATGCCTTTTGCACTGTGGGTCGCCATTATCATTGAATTCGCATTGGAAAACTGGCCTGATGCCGCTATTCTACTTGTCATTCAGATCGCCAATGCCACCATTGGATGGTATGAAACGATTAAGGCTGGTGACGCCGTAGCGGCACTGAAGAATTCTCTGAAACCTGTGGCAACCGCCTTCCGTGATGGTTCATGGCAGCAAATCGATGCTGCGCTTCTGGTTCCTGGTGATCTTGTAAAGCTTGCGTCCGGTTCTGCAGTTCCTGCTGATTGCAGCATCAATGAGGGTGTGATTGATGTTGATGAGGCAGCACTGACCGGTGAGTCACTGCCCGTGACGATGGGACCAGACCACATGCCGAAGATGGGCTCAAATGTTGTGCGTGGTGAAGTGGACGGCACAGTACAATTTACAGGTCAGAGCACTTTCTTCGGTAAGACTGCCGTACTTCTGCAATCAGTGGAGGCTGACCTTGGCAATATTCACGTCATTCTTTCGCGCGTGATGGTGGTGTTGACGAGTCTTTCGTTTGTATTGTGTCTTATTTGCTTCATCTATCTTATGGCAAAGTTCAAGGAGAGCTTCCGTAATGCACTTCAGTTTTCTGTCGTTGTCCTTGTTGTGTCCATTCCCATTGCGCTGGAAATTGTCGTTACCACGACTCTTGCTGTTGGCTCGAAGAAGCTGTCGAAGCACAAGATCATCGTAACAAAGCTGACAGCTATCGAGATGATGTCTGGCGTAAATATGTTGTGCTCAGACAAGACAGGAACTCTGACACTCAACAAGATGGAGATTCAAGATCAGTGTTTCACGTTTGAAGAGGGCTACGACCTACGTTCTATACTCGTATTGGCAGCACTTGCCGCAAAGTGGCGTGAACCGCCACGTGATGCCTTGGATACCATGGTACTTGGAGCTGCAGACCTTGACGAGTGCGATAACTACACGCAGACCGAGTTTGTTCCCTTCGATCCGACGACCAAGCGCACAGCGGCTACTCTGATCGATAATCGAACTGGTGAGAAGTTCAGCGTCACGAAGGGTGCACCGCATGTGATCATTCAACTTGTGTATAACCAGGATGAGATCAATGACAAGGTGGTCGACATTATTGACAGCCTTGCCTCGCGTGGTATTCGATGTCTTTCTGTGGCAAAGACGGATTCACAGGGTCGCTGGCACCTGTGCGGTATCTTGACCTTTTTGGATCCCCCACGCCCTGATACGAAGGACACGATTCGTCGCAGCAAGGAATATGGTGTGGACGTTAAGATGATCACGGGTGACCACGTGTTGATTGCAAAAGAAATGTGCCGCATGCTGAACCTTGACCCAAATATCTTGACAGCTGACAAGCTTCCCAAGGTTGATGTGAATGATCTGCCTGACGATCTTGGTGAGAAGTACGGTGATATGATGCTCGGTGTTGGTGGTTTCGCGCAAGTCTTCCCTGAACACAAGTTTATGATTGTTGAAACTCTTCGCCAACGTGGTTACACCTGTGCCATGACAGGCGACGGTGTAAATGACGCGCCTGCACTGAAACGGGCAGACGTTGGTATTGCTGTGCAGGGTTCTACGGATGCTGCGCGTGCTGCTGCTGACATGGTATTGACTGGACCTGGTCTGAGTGTTGTTGTTGAGGCCATGCTTGTTTCCCGTCAAGTGTTTCAGCGTATGCTGTCCTTCTTGACATACCGTATATCTGCAACACTACAACTGGTGTGTTTCTTCTTCATTGCTTGCTTCTCATTGACGCCTCTCGACTATGGCAGTGTGGATCCTCATTTCCAGTTCTTCCATTTACCTGTGCTAATGTTTATGCTCATCACACTTTTGAATGATGGTTGTCTTATGACGATTGGTTACGATCGAGTGGTGGCATCTAGGCTTCCTCAACGGTGGAATCTCCCTGTGGTATTCACAAGCGCTATTATTCTTGCAGCTGTTGCCTGTGGTTCTTCCCTTCTGTTATTATGGATGGCACTTGAAGCTTATAGTGAAGAGACATACCCTAACTCTTGGTTCCATGGTCTTGGTCTCGCGAAGCTGCCGCAGGGTAAGGTTGTGACATTGCTGTATCTGAAGATTTCGATTTCCGATTTCCTGACACTGTTCTCTTCGCGTACTGGAGGTGACTGGTTCTTCAAAATGGCTCCAGGCCTTATATTGTTCATTGGTGCTTTTATCTCTCTCCTCGTCTCCTCATTTGTGGCTTCCTTTTGGGTTGAATCTCGTCCTGATCATGTGCTGACAGAGGGTCTTGCTTGGGGTGATTCAAATAATGAAAAACTTCTACCACTATGGGTATGGATCTACTGTATTATTTGGTGGCTTGTTCAAGACGCCGTGAAGGTACTTTCGCATCTGTTTATGGAGTGGATTGATCTCTTTGGATGTGTCTCGAAGGCGTACGGAGGAAAGGTTATTGAGCAGTATTCTGATAATTCGACAGACTCTGTGAACGTGAAAGAATCAAAGGAACCAGTTATGTGAAGAATTTGACTGTGTTTTCTGTTTTTTGATTCATTGGGTTTCATTTTCTCTGTAAAGCACCATTTGTTTTTGTTTTCAGATTATTTCTACAGGTGGAATGTAAGTGGAAAACTAAGAAACATTTTTTTTTTTTTTTAAATAGGTGGGTTTTGTTGAACAGCCTTTCGTTTTTTGTTGTTGTAATTAAAAAGACTCTATTGGTAAAGGAATGGTCTGCGCCCTTTTAAACGAGACCTAATAAGTGTTCTCATATGAGTCTCACACATTGGATTAGTTGTTGTGTGTGATTCTCCTTTATTATTTAATTTCTTCATATAAGACTGCTGGTATGTGTATCTCTCTGTGTTTCCCTAACTTTTGAGCGTCGTTTATGGGGTAAGGGAGTGGGGAATACACACTTTTGCACATGCCCTTGAAATTGATATAAAATACTATAACTTATGGAAATCAAAAAGAAGCGGGAAAGTGGGAGTGAGTAGTACATGAAAATAATGTATACGGTATACATGACGGGAAAAGAAAGAAAGAAAGTTATGGGTAGCAGGTGGAATAGGTTCGACAAGGAATAATAAATTTATGAAAAGGAAAGAAAATGAGAATCATACAGGGGCACAAGTATG
>NW_021639845.1:1062328-1079108 GCF_002087225.1 Trypanosoma theileri
TTTTTTTTTTTTTTTTTTTTTTTTGATTCTGCTCACTTCTCCTATTTTCCTTTTTTTTTCTTTTTGGAAGCACTCACAAGAACGCTCAAAAACCACATATATTATGTGAAAGCTTAAAGAAAAAAAAAAATTTTTTTTGTGCTGTGTACTCCCTCATCAACCACTTAATTTAATCACAAGGTAAATAATTGAAAGAAAATAATAACATGAAAATCGTTTTTAATTACATACCGTGCCATGTCATTTTAATTGCTCTTATAACTCAAAATCTGTTTTCTCATTCTTCTTTGTTGTAAAGTGTGAATTGCGCAAAAAATATGAGGTCAGGAAGTTATTTTTCAGAAAACAATGAAAGGTCTAAAAGCTTCGACAGATATGACAAGCAAATGATAAGAAAACGTCAGTCTGTACTGTCCAAGGCCATCAGCGAGCACAAAGAAGATGCGGAAGAAGAAACAATATCACTGTTACCCCCATCAAAGGGCTTAACAACTGCTGAAGCAGAGGAGCTTTTGGCGAAATACGGACGCAATGAACTGCCAGAAAAAAAGACTCCTGGTTGGCTTATATTTGTGCGAAACTTGTGGGGACCTATGCCTTTTGCACTGTGGGTCGCCATTATCATTGAATTGGCATTCCAACACTGGCCCAGTGGAGCTACTCTGCTTGTTATTCAGATCGCCAATGCCACCATTGGATGGTATGAAACGATTAAGGCTGGTGACGCCGTAGCGGCACTGAGGTATTCTCTGAAACCTGTGGCAATCGTTTACCGTGATGGTTCATGGCAGCGAATGCATGCTGCGTTTCTGGTTCCTGGTGATCTTGTGAAGCTTGTATCGGATTATGGAGTTCCTGCTGATTGTACAGTTAATCATGGTGTGATTGATGTTGATGAGGCAGCACTGACCGGTGAGTCAATGTCTGTGTCGATTGGGGCAGGTGAAATGGCCAAAATGGGCTCAAATGTTGTGCGTGGTGAAGTGGAAGGCACAGTACAATTTACAGGTCAGAACACTTTTGTTGGTAAATCAGCTGTATTACTGCAATCAGTGGAGGCTGACCTTGGCAATATTCACGTCATTCTTTCACGTGTGGCGTTGTTGTTGACGTTTTTTTCCTTTATTCTCTGTGTTGCGGTTTTTTTGTATCTGAGAGCAAAATTTAGGGTGAATTTTGCTAATGCATTGTATTTTTCTGCTCAAGTGTTTATGGTTTCTATTCCTCTTATGGTGGAAATTGTTGTTACCACGACTCTTGCTGTTGGCTCGAACACGTTGTCAAGACACAAAGTCAGAGTGAGGAACCTATACTCCGTTGAAAAGCTAGCTCGTGTTAATATGCTGTTCACTGAAAAAACAGGGATTCTGACACTCAACAAGATGGAGATTCAAGATCAGTGTTTCACGTTTGAGGAGGGCTACGACCTACGTTCTATACTCGTGTTGGCAGCTCTTTGTACAAAGTGGCGTGAACCGCCACGTGATGCCTTGGAAGCCATGATACTTGAAGCTGCAGACCTTGACGAGTGCGATAACTACACGCAGACTGAGTTTGTTCCCTTCGATCCGACGACTCAAAATGCAGCGGCTACTATAATTGAAAGACATAGTGGTAAGGCGTTCAGGGTTACGAGGGGTGCACCGCACGTTATCCTTCAGCTGGTATATAACCAGGATGAGATCAATGATGAGGTGGTTGAAATCATTGAGAGTCTCGCTTCGCGTGGTATCCACTGTCTTTCTGTGGCAAAGACGGATTCACAGGGTCGCTGGCACCTGTGCGGTATCTTGACCTTTTTGGATCCCCCACGCCCTGACATGAGAGATACTATTCGTCGCAGCAAGGAATATGGTGTGGACGTTAAGATGATCACGGGTGACCACGTGTTGATTGCAAAAGAAATGTGCCGCATGCTGAACCTTAACTTAAATGTCTTGACAGCTGACAGGCTTCCCAAGGTTGATGTGAATGATCTGCCTGACGATCTTGGTGTGAGTTACAGTGATATGATGCTCGCTGTTGGTGGTTTCGCACACGTCTTCCCAAAGCACAAATTCATGGTTGTTGAAACCCTTCGCCAACGTGGTTTTACCTGTGCCATGACAGGCGACGGTGTAAATGATGTGCCTGCGCTAAAGCGTGCAGACGTTGGCGTTGCTGTGCAGGGTGCTACGGATGCTGCGCGTGCTGCTGCTGACATGGTATTGACTGGACCTAGTCTGAGTGTTCTTGTTGAGGCCGTGCTTGTTTCCCGTCAAGTGTTTCAGCGTTTGCTGACCTTCTTGACATACCGTATATCTGCATCGCTCTCACTGGTGTGTTTTTACTTCATTGCTTGCTTCTCATTGACGCCTCTCGACTATGGCAGTGTGGATCCTCATTTCCAGTTCTTCCATTTACCTGTGCTAATGTTTATGCTCATCACACTTTTGAATGATGGTTGTCTTATGACGATTGGTTACGATCGAGTGGTGGCATCTAGGCTTCCTCAACGGTGGAATCTCCCTGTGGTATTCACAAGCGCTATTATTCTTGCAGCTGTTGCCTGTGCCTCATCTCTGATGCTTCTTTGGGTGGCACTTCAAGCTTATGGTGAAGAGACATACCCTAACTCTTGGTTCCACGGTCTTGGTCTCGCGAAGCTGCCGCAGGGTAAGGTTGTGACATTGCTGTATCTGAAGATTTCGATTTCCGATTTCTTGACACTGTTCTCTTCGCGTACTGGAGGTGACTGGTTCTTCAAAATGGCTCCAGGTATTGTACTCTGCTTTGGTGCTGTTTTATCTCTAGGTGGGTCAACAGCCGTGAGTTTTTTTCTTCCTACCTGGCGTTCTGATGGATTGCTGATAGAGGGTCTTGCCACTGGCGGGAAACTAAGCGAAAAACTTCTACCACTATGGGTATGGATCTACTGTATTATTTGGTGGATTGTTCAAGACGCTGTGAAGGTACTTGCACATATATTTATGGAGTGGGTTGATCTCTTTGGATGTGTCTCGAAGGTGTATGGGGGAAAAAAAATTGCGCAATATTGTAGGTCTGTTGTATATCCTTCAGACCCTGTTAAGTTGTGTCTGTATGAGGTATCACCTGTTAATGTGGACACTCCGCGTGGTGCATGATGGTAGGAATGACCTGTTTAAGTTTTCTGATGATGTCTTTCTAATTCTTTTTTATTCTGCTTTTGTTTCTGTGTCACCGTTTTATTTTTCTGTATTATGGTTTAACAGTGATAAACTATGATGTTTGTAGGGAATTGGAATTAGTAAATGAGTATGGTTGTGCTGGGTTTCAAGGAATACAACAAGGGGTGCGTGTGAAAAAACATTGGAAAATTCTCTTGCGCTTTTAAGTGCAACGTAAATCTAGGCTAGTAGCAAATGCTGTATACAGTTTCTGTCTGGAACAGGCAGATGATGAAATTCGTTTTACGTATAAATGTCTCGAGTTAATTTTGGAAGTGTATTCTCTGGGGTCCGAGTATTCACAGACATATTCTTTACGTATATTATTATTATTATGACGCTTGAATAAAAAAGAGTGAGATAATGTAATTTTCTTTTTGTTTCTGTTGTGCGACTATGCTGTGCTTTAAAGAAAAAGGGAATCTAGTCATTGGAACTTTAAATATATATTGCAGTTTCTCTAAAACATGGGATTCCCATAAGAATTGCTTTTTTATATATACATTATTTTTCTATATATATATATATATTGCTTGGATTATCATTTTTTGTTATATCTAGAAACCAAAAAAAAAGAAAGAACTCTTGCTGTGCTTGCTTCTTTTCAACAAACATATTTTTTGTTTGTCTTCGATTGACCATGACATATTAAGAACAATTTAACCAGTTCCTTCATATTTTTACCAATTGCTGTGAGTGCATAATTCTTTCCTTACTTTATTCTATCACGCTTTAGATATATATATTTTTTTTTCACCGAAAGTGTGTATAAAAACAAAAGCAAACAAAAAGAGTAATGACCGATAACAGTAAGGAAGATCCACCTGTTTTTGACAAAAACAGTAAGGTAAGCATTAATGATGGAAGTACCAATGGTGAAGAACATCCACCGCAAAAGCCACAAAAACGTCAGTCTGTACTGTCCAAGGCCATCAGCGAGCACAGAGAAGATGCGGAGGAAGAAACAGCAGAACTGTTACCCCCATCAAAGGGCTTAACAACTGCTGAAGCAGAGGAGCTCTTGCAAAAATACGGACGCAATGAACTGCCAGAAAAAAAGACTCCTGGTTGGCTTATATTTGTACGAAACTTGTGGGGACCTATGCCTTTTGCACTGTGGGTCGCCATTATCATTGAATTCGCATTGGAAAACTGGCCTGATGGCGCTATTCTACTTGCCATTCAGATCGCCAATGCCACCATTGGATGGTATGAAACGATTAAGGCTGGTGACGCCGTAGCGGCACTGAAGAATTCTCTGAAACCTGTGGCAACCGCCTTCCGTGATGGTTCATGGCAGCAAATCGATGCTGCGCTTCTGGTTCCTGGTGATCTTGTAAAGCTTGCGTCCGGTTCTGCAGTTCCTGCTGATTGCAGCATCAATGAGGGTGTGATTGATGTTGATGAGGCAGCACTGACCGGTGAGTCACTGCCCGTGACGATGGGACCAGACCACATGCCGAAGATGGGCTCAAATGTTGTGCGTGGTGAAGTGGACGGCACAGTACAATTTACAGGTCAGAGCACTTTCTTCGGTAAGACTGCCGTACTTCTGCAATCAGTGGAGTCTGACCTTGGCAATATTCACGTCATTCTTGCACGTGTGATGGTGGTGTTGACTAGTTTTTCGTTTGTATTGTGTCTTATTTGCTTCATCTATTTGTTAGCAAAATTTTACGAGACTTTCCGCCGATCACTTCAGTTTTCTGTCGTTGTCCTTGTTGTGTCCATTCCCATTGCGCTGGAAATTGTCGTTACCACGACTCTTGCTGTTGGCTCGAAGAAGCTGTCGAAGCACAAGATCATCGTAACAAAGCTGACAGCTATCGAGATGATGTCTGGCGTAAATATGTTGTGCTCAGACAAGACAGGAACTCTGACACTCAACAAGATGGAGATTCAAGATCAGTGTTTCACGTTTGAAGAGGGCTACGACCTACGTTCTATACTCGTATTGGCAGCACTTGCCGCAAAGTGGCGTGAACCGCCACGTGATGCCTTGGATACCATGGTACTTGGAGCTGCAGACCTTGACGAGTGCGATAACTACACGCAGACCGAGTTTGTTCCCTTCGATCCGACGACCAAGCGCACAGCGGCTACTCTGATCGATAATCGAACTGGTGAGAAGTTCAGCGTCACGAAGGGTGCACCGCATGTGATCATTCAACTTGTGTATAACCAGGATGACATCAATGATGAGGTGGTCGACATTATTGACAGCCTTGCCTCGCGTGGTATTCGATGTCTTTCTGTGGCAAAGACGGATTCACAGGGTCGCTGGCACCTGTGCGGTATCTTGACCTTTTTGGATCCCCCACGCCCTGATACGAAGGACACGATTCGTCGCAGCAAGGAATATGGTGTGGACGTTAAGATGATCACGGGTGACCACGTGTTGATTGCAAAAGAAATGTGCCGCATGCTGAACCTTGACCCAAATATCTTGACAGCTGACAAGCTTCCCAAGGTTGATGTGAATGATCTGCCTGACGATCTTGGTGAGAAGTACGGTGATATGATGCTCGGTGTTGGTGGTTTCGCGCAAGTCTTCCCTGAACACAAATTCATGATTGTTGAAACTCTTCGCCAACGTGGTTTTACCTGTGCCATGACAGGCGACGGTGTAAATGACGCGCCTGCGCTAAAGCGTGCAGACGTTGGCGTTGCTGTGCAGGGTGCTACGGATGCTGCGCGTGCTGCTGCTGACATGGTATTGACTGGACCTGGTCTGAGTGTTGTTGTTGAGGCCATGCTTGTTTCCCGTCAAGTGTTTCAGCGTATGCTGTCCTTCTTGACATACCGTATATCTGCAACACTACAACTGGTGTGTTTCTTCTTCATTGCTTGCTTCTCATTGACGCCCCGAGACTATGGCAGTGTGGATCCTGATTTCCAGTTCTTCCATTTACCTGTGCTAATGTTTATGCTCATCACACTTTTGAATGATGGTTGTCTTATGACGATTGGTTACGATCGAGTGGTGGCATCTAAGCTTCCTCAACGGTGGAATCTCCCTGTGGTATTCACAAGCGCTATTATTCTTGCAGCTGTTGCCTGTGCCTCATCTCTGATGCTTCTTTGGGTGGCACTTCAAGCTTATAGTGTAGAGACATACCCTAACTCTTGGTTCCACGGTCTTGGTCTCGCGCAACTGCCGCAGGGTAAGGTTGTGACATTGCTGTATCTGAAGATTTCGATTTCCGATTTCCTGACACTGTTCTCTTCGCGTACTGGAGGTCAATTTTTCTTCAGAATGGCTCCAGGCCTTATATTGTTCATTGGTGCTATTATCTCTCTGTTTGTTTCCTCAATGGTGGCTTCCTTCTGGCGTAAGTCTAGTCCTGATGGATTGCTGACAGAGGGTCTTGCCTGGGGCGAGAAGAGAAGCGAAAAACTTCTACCACTATGGGTATGGATCTACTGTATTGTTTGGTGGTTTATTCAGGACGCTGTGAAGGTACTTGCACATATATTTATGGAGTGGGTTGATCTCTTTGGATGTGTCTCGAAGGCGTACGGAGGAAAGGTTATTGAACAATATGCTGAACGTATTCAGGAGCCTGTCGATGAAGATGCACCCCGTTCTCCAGAGGATGATGCTCCTATTGTTCGTGAAACAAGCCCTGTTGATGTAAGCACTCCGTATTCCGCAAGAAAGGAAGACTGACAACCATTACTTTTTCGATGATGTCTTTCTAACGTTTGTGTTTCTTTTTTTCTTTTCTTATTTCTTTTTTATGCGTCAGAATTCCTTTTCTTTTGTTCCATCTTTTTTTGTTTGGTTTTAACGATTATGAACTGTGATGGTTGTAAGGAATTGAGCTGGTAAATGAGGAAAAGTGTGCCAGATGGCAAGGAATGCAGAAAGTGGTGGATGAACGTAGCTCTCATTTATCTGAAAAATTCAGCAGAAGAGAATAAGAATGCTGTACATGCCGTAATAACAGTTGAAGAAGAAAAAGAAGAAAAAAAACAGAAATTATATTCGAAAAAAAAAAAAAGAAATGGAGGAATCACTGAAAATATAATGGCAACTGGTAAGAAATAATTTTTTTTTTTGACCAAGTGCCCAATTGCCAAGATACTTCTGGTTGTTTTGGATTCGTAGGGGTGTTCTATTACAGATTTTTTTATGCATTTTTTTTGTCTTTAATGTTTAAAAATATTTTCGCTCGTCTCGTTTTTTTTTTTTGTTTGTTTGTTTGTTTTGTGGAGTGTTTTTTTTTTTTTGTCTTTTTTCTACCATATAACTCCTAACTTGAGTAGTAAATGTATTTTTTTTTTGTTCTTCCTTTCCCTTTGTGTGAATGTTTGTGTATGTATTTCTTTCCTGTATTTCTGTCTGTGTTCTAGCATTTTTTTTTTTTATTTTGCGTCTATTGTTTTTATTTAAATAAAAAATTTTTTTGTTCTTTCCCAACGAGGAATGTTGTTTTCTTGCGACGCCTCACACACTTACTTCTGTACATGATGGTGGGGCCGCAGGGATTCGCTTATAAAAGAACAAGAGTGAGAGAAGGCAAACACAGGAAAAAAGATACGGGGTGCATGGTGTATGTGTTAATGAAATGACATTCCCTTAAGTAATAAATATAAAAATCCAGATGACTGTATCCCACTCATTAAGAGTTATAGGGAAATTCGTAGAAAAATGACGGAAATTAAGAACATCAACGGAACAAAAAAAAGGGAAATATTGACATATATATTATGTATTTATGTCTACGTATATGATTCTCTAGAAAGTGCGTACCGTGAGTTCGCGTGATTTCCTTAAAAGATAAAAAGCAAACAAAGTGACTAATGGTTTTTATCTAGGTGTCTAGAGGAAATAGCTATTGAACATATCTAGCAATATCTGGTGTGAGATTGTTTAATTACAAGGGGTAGCTATAATAAAGGGGAAAAAAAAAAAAAAAACTGTGCGCAGAGAATCATGTTTGTATATAATGATACACACGTTTTTTCCCCTTTAGACTTTTACATTTTTTTTTCTTTTCTCCTATTTAAGATGAAAGAGATGGTAAGTGTTTTCATGCACTGTCAACAGGGTGTGTGAAGTCGGGGAAACAGCAAAAAAAATATATATAGGGTTATATCATCAATGGGAGAAACCAAAAATGGGAAAATGGCTTTTAGCAAGAGAAAAAAGAAAGAAATGAAGAGGATTGTAAAAAGAAAAAAGTAAATATATTGTTTCCCCATTGCCATCTTTTTTATAAGTTTATTCTTGACCTATTAAAAAATTGTCACTTTTCCCTGAAATATAGGAGAAGAAAATGACAGAATATTAAAAAAAAAAAAAATTGTCATATAATTATATGCTTCGCTTCTTTTCTATCATCATTATCATCTAGTATTGTGTCTACCTAAAGAAAGAACCCAAAGGAACAAAAAAGGGGAGCGTGAACGTAAGTAGTATTCGTTTATTTCTTCTGTTCTCAGCGAACAAAATTATTCCTGTGCTACAAAGGATAGCAGAGAGCGATATATATATATTATTTTGGCTACAAAAATCGATGCAATCTGAAGCTGAAAGGGTCTTCAATGATCCAGAAGATACCCAACAGAACGAAACTAATACGGAAAGGGTCTTCAATGATCCAGAAGAAAATCAAGGCAACCATGATTCCATTCCACCCAACGAGCAACCTCAACCCCAAGAGGATGCAGAGGAAGAAACAGCAGAACTGTTACCCCCATCAAAGGGCTTAACAACTGCTGAAGCAGAAGAACTTTTGGCGAAATACGGACGCAACGAACTACCTACAAAAAAGACTCCCGTTTGGCTTTTATTTGTGCGAACCCTGGGGAATCCCATGTCTCTGGCACTATTAATAGCCTTCATCATTAAGTATGCTTTGTCGTACTGGGCTGATGCCTCTATTCTGCTCGCTATTCTGATTATTAACGTCCTTATTGGATGTTTTGAGGTCTATATGAGTGGTGATGCCTTAGCGGCACTGAAGAATTCTCTGAACCCAGTGATAACCGTATTTCGTGATGGTTCATGGCAGCAAATCGATGCTGCGCTTCTGGTTCCTGGTGATCTTGTGAAGCTTGCGTCCGGTTCTGCAGTTCCTGCTGATTGTACAGTTAATGAGGGTGTGATTGATGTTGACGAGTCAGTACTGACCGGTGGGTCAATGTCTGTGTCGATTGGGGCAGGTGAAATGGCCAAAATGGGCTCAAATGTTGAGCGTGGTGAAGTGGACGGCACAGTACAATTTACAGGTCAGAACACCTTATTTGGTAAATCAGCTGTATTACTGCAATCAGTGGAGGCTGATGTTGACAATATTCACGTCATTCTTTCACGTATGGTGCTGGTATTGACAAGTTTTGGTTTTGTTCTCGCTATTATCTGCATGATTTATTTGTTGGCCAGTGTGCACATGACTTTCCGCTACTCCCTCAATTTTGCCGTGGTGCTCTTTATAGCGTCTATTCCCGTTGCTCTGGAAATTGTTGTTACTGCGATACTTTCGTTGGGCTTAATAAGATTATCAAAGTGCCAAGTCGAGGTGAGGAATATGGCCTCCATGGAAACATTGGCTCGTGTTAACATGGTGTGCTCAGATAAGACAGGAACACTTACAGCCAATACGATGGAGATTCAAGATCAGTGTTTCACGTTTGAAGAGGGCTACGACCTACGTTCTATACTCGTCTTGGCAGCACTTGCCGCAAAGTGGCGTGAACCGCCACGTGATGCCTTGGAAGCCATGATACTTGAAGCTGCAGACCTTGACGAGTGCGATAACTACACGCAGACTGAGTTTGTTCCCTTTAATCCAATAGAGAGACGTATATCTGCTTCGCTAACCGATAATCGAACTGGTGAGAGGTTCAGCGTCACGAAGGGTGCACCGGATGTTATCCTTCAGCTGGTATATAACCAGGATGAGATCAGCAACCAAGTAGTTGAGATCATTGAGACTCTCGCCTCGCGTGGTATCCACTGTCTTTCTGTGGCAAAGACGGATTCACAGGGTCGCTGGCACCTGTGCGGTATCTTATCATTTCTTTATCCCCCACGACTTCATGCGAAGGATACGATTCGTCGAAGCAAGGAATATGGTGTGGACGTTAAGATGATCACGGGTGACCGAGTAACATTTGCAAAGGAAATGTGCCAAGCGCTGAACCTTGACCCAAATATCTTGACAGCTGACAAGCTTCCCAAGGTTGATGTGAATGATCTGCCTGACGATCTTGGTGAGAAGTACGGTGATATGATCCTTGGCGCTGGTGGTTTCGCGCAAGTCCTCCCTGAACACAAGTTTATGATTGTTGAAACTCTTCGCCAACGTGGTTACACCTGTGCCATGACAGGCGACGGTGTAAATGATGTGCCTGCGCTAAAGCGTGCAGACGTTGGTATTGCTGTGCAGGGTGCTACGGATGCTGCGCGTGCTGCTGCTGACATGGTATTGACTGGACCTGGTCTGAGTGTTCTTGTTGAGGCCATGCTTGTTTCCCGTCAAGTGTTTCAGCGTTTGCTGACCTTCTTGACATACCGTATATCTGCATCGCTCTCACTGGTGTGTTTTTACTTCATTGCTTGCTTCTCATTGACGCCCCGAGACTATGGCAGTGTGGACCCTAATTTTCAGTTCTTCCAATTACCTGTGTTGTTGTTTCTGCTTATCGCTCTGTTAAACGATATATTCATGATAACGATTGGTTACGATCGAGTGGTCCCATCTAAGCTTCCTCAACGGTGGAATGTTCCTCTGGTCTTTGTGAGGGCTATTATTCTTGCTATTGCATCCTGTGCCTCATCTCTGATGCTTCTTTGGGTCGCTCTCGAGGGTTGGGGAGATACTTATTACCCGAATTCATGGATTTTTTCGCTGGGTCTTGCACAACTGCCGCAGGGTAAAGTGGTGACGATGTTGTATCTTAAGATAACTATATTTGATTTCATGACACTGTTCTCGGCACGTACTGGGGGTGATTTCTTTTTTACAGCGGCTCCAGGTCTTATACTGTTTATTGCTGCTGTTTTTTCTCTGCTTATCTCCTCAATGGCTGCTTCATACTGGCACCTGTCGACTGTGGATCATGTGGAGACAGAAGGACTCGCATGGGGTGCTGCGAGAACTGAGACAATTCTACCACTATGGGTATGGATCTACTGTATTATTTGGTGGCTTGTTGATGAGATGGTTAAGGTTTTTCTTAACTTGCTCATTCAATGTTTTGATCTCTTCGGATGTGTCTCGAAGGCGTATGGAGGGAAGGTCGTTGATGAGTACGAAGTTGTTGTGCATGGTGGACGGTTTCACTCAGAATTATCACCTGTTGACATATTTTTTCAGGATAAATCTCGAAGGAATTATGAAGATAATGACCTTGCTGGACGTGGAGGTGGAGGATCTAGAAGTCAAATGTTGTCTCCTGTTGATGTTTTCACACCACGTGTTGGTGTTGCCAAATCCCGTGGAGAAGTTCTACCACCTGTTGATGTATATACTCCTGCTGCAAAGGACCCAGAAGATGACGAAGAAGTCGAAAAAAATAAATATCAAGGTATTGACTAGTACTCTATCGGTTGTATACAGTTTAACTGTGTGGGTTGGGTGGGGAGTAGTAGCACTAAGTAGTATAGGATATATGTGTTCGTATGTTTTTTTTTTTTTTTTTCTATTTCAGCAGGAGGTATTCGAAGGAGAAGGTGCTATAAATTTTTTTAAATTTTTCTTCATTAGAGTACCATTCCCGCGCATTTTTTTGTCTGAAAATGTTTTTTTCTATCAGAATATGCCGCAGCGTATGTGAAGATATGAACGCCAAAATATTTTTGCATGTAGATACTGGGATTCTGAGAGTCGAGAAAAAAGAACGTTATCATTTTCAGAGTAGTTTTCTTCTTTTTTTTTTTGCTTCTTAACCCTGTTTCAGGTGAAAGAATGATTTTTTTTTAAACCTATTCCTTTTTTGAGCTTATTTTTCCTTTTCCGATACTCTCTCTTGGCAGTTCTATAATGCTGATGACTTTTTTCTTTTAAATCCGCACAGTAAGAGTACGGATTTATTCTTATATATATATATATATATATATATATATGATGTTGTGCGTCGTGTTGTGTCTCTTTTGTTTTCTTGTTCTTGTTAAATCACTCGCGCCGCAACTGTATGCTAAACCGTTGAAACCGCGATAGGTGATGCGGAGATACCAAACTTGACAGTGACAACTAAAACGGAACAAAAAAAACTATTGACCCGCATGTTGGGTATGGTGGTAAAGAAAAGGAACAAAAGTGAGAGAAGTAGTACCCTTTGAGGAGTTTAATAGAGGCAGTTGTAGAAAACTGCATGACGCATATAATTATTTTTATTATCTTTTTTTTTTTTTTTTTGTTCGTGTTTTCAAAGGTAGAAGAAGAATGATACTACGGGGGTGAAAAGAAAAAAGAAGGAGAAAAAAAAGTGGTATTACTGAATGGTATTGAAAGTTGATATTGTTTCGTTTGATGTTGTTTTCTTCTTTCCTGAACTGTTTTTGTTAGTTTTTTTTCCTCATTTTTACGTTGTAAATAAAGAATAACAAAATTCAATGATTAACTTTTTGTTATTATTTTGTTTTTTGTTATTTGATTTTTTTTTTTTTTATTTGTGTTTCTCTCTGCTTTTTCTTTTGCAGAGAGAATGGTATATGATGTATGTGCGTGTGTTTGTGTGTGTGTGTGTCATGGGAAGATATGCGGCAAGAGCTGTCGCATGGCATTCGTAACTTTATACGTTGTGGTGGTGGTAGTAGTAATGTGTTGTGATGTGTTTCGTCTTATTTTTATTCTTCTTTTAATTTCTTTTTCTCTCTTTTTTTTTCTCTCTCTCTCTCTTTCGCAGTTCTTCTTTTTATTTCTTACAGCTCAGAATCCACTCACAGTGTGTGAAGGTTGCAGTTCGCCCCACAGTGTGTCAGTAGGAGGAGCACGACTCCTCATATTAGAGAAAAGGATAAAAGATTTCACTGCAACTTGTCGTTGTTCTTGTTGCTGCTGTACAATACACACAGAAGAAGAAGAAAAGTAAAAGTACACGTTAATAGGTTGAGTACTGATAGTTCTCTCGCATATTTTTCTTGTATTGGTTCTAACATTAGTTTTTTATTTTCGTTTTCTTTGTTTCCTTATGTTGGATACTTCGGATAGGCAGGTTGAGACTGAAGATTCAGTGAACTCTCCAATCAAAACGACTAAGATGTCAAGTTCCCTTTCACGTCTTTCCCTAGAAATACCCCGTATCACAACCACGACATCCACATGTATGCCTAGTAGTTCGAGAGAAGAAAGAAATGGTTTGTATTCCGTACGAAATCGTAACAGGAATGATCGAACATCATTGTTGGGACAGAGTAGTCAGGACTTTGTGCATGTGGCTATTAGGTTAAAACCCCCTGTGCCTCAGTCTGATAGTAGCAATATTTTACAATTTTGTATTGAATCTGCTCCCTTAGCTACCCCCCGTACGGGCCGTAGAGGAGAAGGCACACCTCGTTGTGGAATTCCACCTGCCGTAAAAAATTCGGAAGAGGAGAGCTGTAATGGTGGTACTATTAGTAATGGTAGTAGATCTCTTGAAGATAGTCGTAGTGCTTCAAATAGTAATGGATTTCATTCTTCTACCGTAGGAATACCAATTTCATCTCTGGTACAAAGTAGCCCACAACAGATTTCACTTTCTCCGAGAGTAGGAGTGAATGGAAGTGGTAAACTATTAACCATTATGTTCCCTACAGCTGATGGTACAAAGGAGACACAACGTGTGTACGCATTTGATGAGGTTATTTCACCAACTGTAACAGATGCTGAGATATGTGATGCGATGATTCCAGGTATTATTGACCAACTTAAAGCTGGATTTAATGCCTGTGTGCTATGCTATGGTCAGACAGGAAGTGGTAAGACACATACTATAAATGCTCTCATTCCAGCGTTTATTCAAGCTTTGTTTGACAATCTAAATGATCCAGATGATATTGTAGAAGTTTCTTACATACAAATACATAATAACAATGCTTATAACCTTTTGGGAGAGGGTAAATCAGAACATGGAGTTTTATTACAGAAACCAAAAGGGTCATTAGTTCGTGAACCCCGATATTTAGTTCGTAGTGCAGCAGATGTGCAGAAAAGAATTACTGAAGCACAACGAAAACGTTTTGTAGGTTCCCATTTGTTAAATACGCGTAGTTCACGCTCTCATACAATTCTATCCTTTCATGTTACTAGATGCGTTGGAGGAATCCCTGTGTCGACAAATCGACTGACATTGGGTGATCTTGCAGGTTCTGAACGTGTAAAAAGAACAGGAGTTGCCGGTGATGAGCTAGAGGAAGCTATTGCAATTAACAAATCTCTTTCTGTCTTACATGCCGTTATCAAAGCTACTGCAGAAGATGCATATGTCTTACCTGTAAGAGAGTCTATTCTTACACTCTACTTAGCTGCAAGCCTTTCTGGATGTTATCTTCTTCTTATTGCAACGGTATCGCTTGAAAAACAAAACTGTGCTGAAACGAAGAGTTCTCTCGATTTTGCAACGACGGCGAAACGTTGTGTGGTAACCAAAAGTAAGGGAAAACCCAGAGATTTTCTAGTTAGTGGTGCGTGTAGTTTTGAAGAAACGTATGCAAATCTCATGAAAGAGATTGAAACGTTGCGAAATCGAGTTTGTACTTTACAAGAAGAAGTGTATATTGAGAAACAGCGATCTGCTTTCATGCAACAGAAAGGGGTATCTGATGACGTAAATGCAACAAGAGATAATGAAACTATGCCTGACAGAAGCGCTGAGGATGTAAAAATGCGTGAGCACGTTATTGCCCTTGAACGTCAATGCGCTCTCTTGCAAGAAATCCTACGTGAGCGAGAAAGTGAGTTAAGTTCATTAGAGTTGCGTGGAGATATCGCTGAGGAAGAGCGTAAAGAGTTAGAGCAACGGGCGCAGGAACGGGAGGAAGCTCAACAGGCTCTTGAAGAAGTAGCTCCACAACTTGGAACGAGTGAATTACTTCATAAGATAACGGATACATTCCTCTCATTGCAAGAGCAATTTGATATTATGTACCAGGAGAAACAGGTTATGGCAAAAGCAATGGAAGGTGTACGTAGTGAACAACAGCGAACTATGGTAGATCTCCTTGAGGCACGAAAAGAACTTGTACAAGCTGAAATGAAACGGGAGGAATCAAGACAACGAATGGAAGAGGCCATATCTGAAACTAAAGTTCTCAGAGAATGTCTTGAGGAACTCAATTTAAAACTTCTTCGAGAGTATGTAGATCGTGCAGTACATGAAGATACCGTAGCCTGGTTCAAAGCTTCTGGAGAACGTGCAGAAGAGTGTGAACGACTAAGATGTGATCTTGAAGAACAACGCAATCTTTATGATGTCGTTCAAAACCGTTTAAATATAACAGAGAGTGAACTGGATCGAACTAATAAGGAACATGGAGAAGTACTTCAAGAGATGCGAAAAAAGGATGATGCGTTTCGTACTATTTGGTTGTTACTAACTCCTCAGCAAAAAGCACGCTTTATGTCTATTGGTTATAGTGGTGATGGTACAGGTGATACTAATTCTGCTTCTCTTCATCAGGGCCATGAAAACGTACAACTTCGAAGTCAAGTTCGCACGCTTAGGCGTCAACTTGAAGAAGAGTTGTCACGTAATAAGGAGCGTGAGTACCTAATACAAGATTTGGAAAAGAAAAATAATCTTTTAGAGGGTAATCTACAAGAGTGTAAAGAAGCCTACGACAATCTTCTTTCCCTTGATGAGGATAGTCGAGCGGAGCGTCAGCAGATGGAGCAACAACTTGCCCATTTATATAACTATATTGAAGAGAGTAATGTGAAAAAATGTGCTTTTGAGATTCAACTTCGCGAGGCCCACGCGGAATGGGAAAAGTTAGATGAGCAGTACCGCCATTCCCAGCGTGAAGTTGCCGATCTCACCGCGCAGCTTGAGAAGGCCCTTGACGAGATACGCACGCGGGGGACCGGCGATGATATCAATATCAACAGCCATACAAACAGCAATAGCCACACAAATACAAACGGGAGTCGACGCCCACCGCCACCGTCAGAGCGACGCCGTCCACAGGAAGGAACCACACACAGTCATCATAGCGACAGTAGTAAGCGTCGAGCTCTGCATCGCAGTCCGGAACTCTTGCGTAAAGTAGCATTGCAACGCGTAGATCTTGCAAAATTCGCACATGGCACCGCCATGCAATCCGCAGCGCATAGTGGTCGCTTACACAGACAACGCCGTGGGGTTTCACAACCTCTACAGCTGCTTTCGTCATCTTCACTTTCTTTTGATGGGAGTTCACGAATACCACTCCTTAACTCCAATGGTATCCATCATACCAATAGTAGCCGTGCCTCTCGTCGTGGACGGACATATTCGCAAAATAACGTCCGCGATGCGGTAGTAAGGTCGGTGTTCCTGCGTGATAACTCAACTGTGGCAGAAGTACCAAATTATATCATCGACAAGACACGACGGAGGAACTCGTAAAGCGAAGAAAATGAAGAGTATATATATATATATATATATATATATATATATAT
>NW_021639845.1:1079133-1083661 GCF_002087225.1 Trypanosoma theileri
TGTGCATTCATATATATATATATATATATATATATATATATATATATATATATTCCCCTCTACATGTGTCCACAATGCATTGTCCACGGTGAAGTCAAGAATAAGAAGATTATACATTAATGCTCAGACAGCCGTGTATACCTGAAAACCAAAAGAAGGAAAAGGAAGAGAGGAATTGAAAAGCTTAATGCTGATCTTCTCTTTTCTGTGTGTGTGTTTTTTCCCTCTCTTGTGCTTGTCATTATCACCCTAACTCCATCCTATCCGTGCGACCACAAAATATAAAACCTGTTTAATATATGTATATATATATATATATATGTATATAAGTTGTTTTTTCGTCATATTTTTTTGATCTGTTTTTATTTCTGATTATTATTTCTATTTCTCTCTTTCTCTCTCTTTTTCTGCGTATATATATGTATATAACGTTAAGGTAGTTGACTGATGTCCGAAGCTGTTTTGGCATTGGGTGGTGTTTTGTGCGGATGTCAGGCTAATGTATTTCTATTAGAACTCATCACTGTTGGATCTCCCAATACTTTGTATTTCTTGACCTTTATGCAATATATTGTTGTTGCGACCTTATCTTTGCCTTTTATATTTTCTTTACGTATCGCAAAAGAGGAACACCGATGGATGCTTGTAAGGTTGCGTCCCATGCGTATTTCGTTTTTGCATAAGTCAATACTTGCTTCCGCCGCGTGGCTCATGTCAGTGAGCAGTAACATGGTATTTGGTTTACATATATCTGTACCTCTCCATGCAACATTTCGTTCTTCTTCACTACTCTTGAATATGCTAACTGGCTATATTTTTTTGGGGAAGTACTACACGCTTCCACAAATATTGTGCGCTGTTATCATATGTGGAGGTCTTATTGCTCTTGCTGTGGAGAAGTCAAGAAAGTTGCAGAGCACTACTACTACTACTACTACTACTACTACTACTATGGGGACACTTACAACTGAAGAATATTTTTGGTGGGTGTGTGGTCTTCTTATTTTGACGGCTACAACTGTTTTATCGACGGGTCTGGGCATATTTCAGGAGTATATGTACGAGGCTGCCAGACGTAAAGAAAAAGATAATCAGATTAGTGGTAATGCATCAACGACAACAATAAAAAAAGTGGCATCAACACCATCAATAGCATCAGCATCAGCATCAACGTCATCGTTGTCATCATCATCATCATCATCATCATCATCATCTTCACCATCTATACCCACATCTCCCCCTATGTGGGCGGAAGCGCTTTTCTTTTCTCACGTTTTAGCTATTCCACTCTTTTTTTTTCAACCACAACGTTTGGTTGAAGAATTTGAGTCTATATCTCCTGGATATTTTATTCATTTTTTTCTAAATGCAGTTACACAGTTCGTTTGTGTATTGGGGGTGTATGTGTTGAATGATAAAACTTCAGCATTCACATTGATTCTTATACTCACATTGCGTAAATTATGTACGTTTGTGCTATCAGTGGTGTATTTTGGGCATTACCGACATTTTAGTGTTATTGAATGGGCGGCAATGGTTTTTGCTTTATTAGCGGGCGCATTCTACCCTCTACTTCCAAAAAGTCATGCAAAATCAATTACTAAAACTGGTGATCCCCTTAAGAAAAGAGTTTAACGAGAAAGAAACTTTAAAATATTGGAGAGAAAAAAATAATAACCAAAAAAAGAAAAATAATAATAATAATTTGTACTCTGTTGATTCTTTATCTTGATGTGATTTTTCTCATCTGGCGCCACATCCATCATGCTCTCTTTTTTGCCTTTATTGGATATCAAGTGTAAAGACTAAGGTTGATAGATCAGTGCGTTGGTTTTGTGTTATCTCGCTCTCTTTCTTTCACATTCCGAAAGAACAATGACGATGTTGACATACGCCAAACCCCCTCTAGCGGATGACCGCGAGGCGCACACTATCCAACTCGGCGTGAATACGACTGATACGATACTGCAACTCGTGGAAGAACAACTCTTGCGCATGACCACGACCCCGCTTGGGTCGGGCAGCGTGCGAGAGAATCTTTCACACCTTCTGGAGGTAAATGCACGTGAGCAGTTTCGTCTAAAAACGTCAATTGTCCTTGAGGAGTCTCGTCTGCGGGCAGTTCAGAAACAGATAGCTGCGATTCAGGCGTCTATAACACTTCTCAACGATAAGTTGAACTGCACCTAGTTCTAAACAAATAGAAAATAAATAAATAAATAATAAAATAAATAAATAAAAAAAAACACCCTTCACCAAGTGAATTAGTAAGGTAATAAGCTTTTGTATAGTAAGTGTAGAGATAAGGAAACGAAAAAAAAAAAAAAAAAAAAAAAAGTATAAGTACTTAAAGGTTTTTTTTTGGTCGGGGGGCAACGGGGGCATCGTCTAGTGAAGAAGGAAGGAATAAACAATATACATATGGTAATTTGTTCTTTTTTTTTTATATTTCTCTCTCTGTGTCTGTCTGTCCGTCTCCGTTTTTCCTTATTGCGAAAGTAAGAAAGAACATGTATTGAATGGACATTCCATTTTTACCCATATTTCTTTGCTTTATTTCTGAGTAATTAGTGCGAGGGGTGGGGGTGGTGGTGGTGTTGATTTGCGATACCAAATAAATAAAAAAAAAAAAAATCACTGTGGACGCAATCTGAGTAAAGATTCAATAGTAGGATTTAAAGTTCATATGATAGCACTTGATTCAACTGCGGAGTCGCTGCAGCGGGACCCACAGTATCTCCTGCGGTTGTATCACAAGGTTATACAATGTATTGTAAAATGTGATCCCTCTTCATTTGTTCGAACTCTCTCGCCGGGATTTGTGCAGATAGATTCGAAGTATCGTGTGCGTAGTCGTGTAAAGCCTACAGAACTATGGCTTTTAAAGGGAATTTTACGACAAATAATTCCCGCCAATATTGTGAGTGACAGGGAACTTTTAATACTTCTTACTTTACTTCCACTTGAGGAATACAAAGATTCCAAGATGGTCGGTGAATCTACTGATATTTGTGTAAGCCCAGTAACACTTTTACATTGTCTTCGAAATTTATGTCCTATGCGAGTTTCTTTGTTGCGTGAAATACTCCGCACTATAGAAAGAATAACGCCACGACCCCATCCATCTGATTCTGTTTATGGTAAAACATTGTTAGCAAAATTAAGGGAAGAAAAAAATACAGCATGTGTCTTTGAAACTGCTCCCCTAATAGATTATCTTACAGAGACATTCGATCTTACCATTTCTGAATCACTCTTTTTGATCGAATATTGCTCTACTGGTAGTGGTCCTACATGTGATACAATTCTTCTTGATGGAGCATACCTTTGTGTGCTTTTGTATCAACATCCATTGCCTGTTGATGTACACTTTCCACTTTTAATGTCTGTATTCACTGAAGCTGTTGGTGATCCGATTGGGGATACGCATTCTGGTACACTTGCACTCCTTGAACAATTGCATCATGTACAATTAGAATCTTGTAGCGATATAATTTCTCGAGATAAATTTGATATTTCTATCGATATTGGAGAAGAGTTAGCTAATAGCTGTCTAACAGCTAGAGTTTTTGAAGATTTTTGCAAGGGTCTACGTGTTGGTTTATTAACTGATGAAGTTCGTCAACTTTTTCAGTACTTGCGATTAGAAGGTCCACGTGAGGTGGTTTCTGTTAAAATTCTTCTGAGAGAATTTGTGCGTCATTTTTCTCCAGCAGGTGAATCTTTATTCGGTATAGTGGAAGAGGCGACAAGGCGTTACATTGTAAAATCGGGAGGTATATTGGCACTCCCACGTTTGCATCTTTCCTTACCTGATGGTTTTCTTCCGATTACAACCTTTATTTCATCATTGCGTGAAGCCGGTGTGCCAGATTTGGTAAGTGATGTAGAGTTGGAGTGGCTGAGATTTAAGGCTAGAGATCGATTTCACCTTATAATCCTTCTATGTGGTAGGTTTCCTGGGAATCGGGAGGCATTAGTTAGACAACTTTTTGATCAGATAAAGAACCTTGAAAATACAACAACAAAATCAGAGGGTGTTAATGTTGAACATGTTCTCTCTCAGTTCCACCCAGAGAATGCTAAAGATGCCCTTGTTGTTAGTGGAGAAGAATGGCGACATGTGATGTCGTGTTGTTTTTCTGATGGTACAAGCAATATTTTAACCTTTGACCGCTTTCTCTACTTTTGGGCGGCGGTTTCAGCGGCGTGTAGTGATGACTCTGTCTTTACTATGATCTTGTGGCGTTGCTTCAACATGCACGCAAAGCGCTGAGATCTACTAGCCAGTGCCAACATTTAGAGAAAAAAGGGGGAAAAAAAAGTTGAAGTGCGTCAAATTTTTTCTATTTGTTTTTTTCTTTCTTTCCTGTTTTCGATGACTGTGCTCATCAAAGGTAGGGAAAATTATTACTTCTTTCTCTTCTATGTTGACCTCTGGAGTTTTATCACCACTTCTTTTGCCACGTTTTTTTTTTTTTTTTTTTTTTTTTTTTTTTTTTTTTTTTTTTTTTTTTTTTTTTTTTTT
>NW_021639845.1:1083736-1088335 GCF_002087225.1 Trypanosoma theileri
ATATATATATATATATATATGAATTTATAGAGCCCGAATGTTGGAAACTATTTTGCTTGTTCCCTTTGGTGTTGCGCTATGGGCCCTTTCTAAGAAACAGGCCAGACAGCAAGAGATTATTGGTGCTTTGGAGGCCACAATTATTAGCCAGCGGGAGGAATTGAACCGAGTTTTGCAGACAGGTGATAATAGGGACTCTTCACGCTTGGCCGCATATTCAGTGCTGACAGTAATGGGTATTTATGGCTGCTTACTACTAGTCAGACGAGCGTCAACATCATCTATTAGTAGTGAGTCACCACCATCGACGTATATTCCGTCTCCTGCACGTCATGAAGGGGAAGAGTGTGTGGTTTGCATGAGTTTCAAACGAGATACCTTGTTTGAACCCTGTCGTCACCTATGTGTCTGTTGGATATGTTCTGAAGGTATGTCTTACTGTCCAGTTTGCCGGCAAAAGACGATGAGACGACAATTTACTTTTATTCCCTAGATGTCTTGACGATAGGTATCTATTGATGATTAATGAGTTTTCCCTGACAAGTCCCAGTTTTATTAAGTCTTGCTGTTTTACGTTAATTATTTTCTTTCTATGTTCTGTTCTTTTTATCTGCTGTTTTCTGAATTTAATTATTTTCTCTGAATACGATGATAAGTATAATTTTTTTTCTGTTTTTTTTTTTTTTTTCATTAATTAAAAAAAAAAATTCTTGACGTGAAATAAATTATTAACCCAAATAAAGCGATTTTGATTTAACAGAGGAGAGTTTGAGGTAGCGGGCGCGACATATTTATGCTTCATTTTACTCTTATTGTTCGGCAGAGAGATGCGTTGGCGTTGGCGGCTGACACCGATACTTGTAGCGCAGAACTAGAGCAATGCAAAGTAGTGGCAAAGACACTATTGCGGAAATTAGCTATAGAGTACAGTAATCCTTCGGTTCAACTACCAGCACTTCTTACGATTGTATGGAAAAACTATGTATATCACGTTCTCTCTGAGTCTGGTGTTTCTTTCCTTACTATGTGTGACACCGCCACCCCGGCTGGAGTGGCCTTTGCGTTCTTGGAAGACGTGGCACGAGAGTTTCTACAACAGTACGGACCCCAAGTGGAGGCGGCCACGCGACCGTACTGCTTTATTAAATTTGACTTGTATCTTCAACGTATCAAAAAGGTATTTTCAACCTCCAACTCTTCACGTAGTGTGAATATGCTCTCCGTGGGACGACAGCCCCCTGTGCGGCGTACCTTTGAAGAAGTGATGACCGGCGCTGAATCCAAGATGGGAGGATCAACATCCTCAAGGGGAATAGTTGATGGGAAATCTGACTCAATGCGGTGTGTGCTTCTTGTTGCTCCTCTCATTGGTGTAACGATACTTGTGTTGCTTGGCATATTCTACCTGATTACTATGAAGTAAAGAACTCAAGCCCAAATGTTGTGCGTATAGAAGTCACGGGGCCGCTGTATCGCATAAGCGAATTCTAGTGGCAAATTAACCTTTGAGTGTCGGCGCGATGTTGTCGGCCGATTTGGCATCTGAAAACATTGCATTGTGTCTGTCTCTCTCTCTCTCTCTCTCTCTATATATATATATATATATATATATATATATATATCTGTTTCTTTACTTGTGTGCGCGTGTGTGTGTATGTGGTGTGAAAATTTCTCATATCCGCAAAGTAAGCTCTAGTGGCGCATTGTAAGAGGAGTTATGATCTCTTTTATCTTGTTTTTTTTTCCTCCTTGATAATTGTCTTGTTTTTTTTTTTTCTCTCTTTTGAATTTGATTTATGCGCCTTTGTTTCTTTTTTTTTTTCCTCCTGGAGTACTTAGAGACTGAGTTTGTTATTTTGATCTTATGGGTCGAAGAATCCAAGTGGCTGTGCGTGTCCGACCTGGTAAAAGTGGCCAATCGTGTGTCAGCATTGTAGGTGAGCGTGAAAAGAATGTAGTGATATCAGATCTTTCTGAAACACACGCGAACAGTGTTCCCCGTAGTTTCCGTGTGGATCAAGTTGTAACAGAAGATTGTACCAACGAAGAGCTGTTTCGTAATCTTGTTATGGAACGTGTTATTTCCTCTGTAGAGCATCCCGATACATCTTGTTTTTTGGCCTATGGACACACAAGTAGCGGTAAGACTCATACAATTGCTGGTTCAAACAAAGAGCCAGGACTCTTGTCCTTTTCAGCAAAAGCAGTTCTAGACACTTATGGTGTAGCTGAAGTTGCCATGTTAGAAGTATATGGTGAATCTGTGCATGATCTGTTGGCACAAGGTGAAAGGCGTTTAATCCGCCGTCGTTCAAGTCCTGATGGAACAGTAATAGTAGTAGAAGATTTAACAACATGTTTGCTTTCTTCTATGGAGGAGTGGGAAGCCGTCTCACGGTTTGGAATGCAGACAAGAAGAGTATCTCCCACAGAGCGAAATCCACGTAGCAGTCGTAGTCATGCTATTTTCACCATCAAAAGTCGAGGTCTACGCCTTTGTCTAGTTGACTTGGCAGGAAGTGAGAGGCAAACAACTTATTCTCCTCAGTTAAATAGAGAAAGTATTGCTATTAATAAATCACTTTCTCGTCTTAGTACGGTATTAGAAGCTCTTAGTACTACGCGAATGAAGGCAGATGGCACTACCTCTTATGTTAATTTTCGGGATACAACCTTGACTGTTCTACTACAACGTTATCTTTCTGGAGCCTCTATGACTGTATTTCTCGCTTGTATTCATCCAGACTCTGAATATTTTCAGGAAACGATGAGCACAATGCGGTATACACAACGTCTCAAACACATTAAAACTAAAGTTGCACCACGAAACCCAAGCCAAGATATGAGTTTATTGAAATCAGGAGAACGTCAAGATTTACTAGCTGAGTTAATGTTATTACGTAAAATTGTGGAAGGACAAAAACAAGAGCAGCAACATCGTCAGAATAATTTCACCACTGAACTTGGTGAGACACAGAGAGAAGGAATTGATAACAGTCCACGTTTGGGTTATTTAATTTCAGCTCAAGACTCTTCATCACGTGGAGACGTTGCTAAAACTGATACTTTTGCTGCAGAAAGCCGTCAACGTCTTTTACGGTCTAAAGATACAAAACGTGTGGCTGGTTGGCTTCTCAGTCGAATTCTTGGTGAACTTCCAGAACTTTCTGTTGGGTTTGATGATTATTTTGACTCTTATCTGCCTCCAGAGGTACAAGTGGTAGGTTATGTTTCTGTCATGGCTTGCCTAGCACCGCGTAATGTTAATGAGGCCGTAGAGACTTTAGCTTTTCTAGATGTTGGTGATATTGCAATGGGGTTATCAATGCTTGATGCCGGTATTCCCGCATGTGTAGGACTTCACCGACTTAACTGCAAAAATACTGACTCATGGGAGGCACATGAATATGATGATCACAACAAAGTTTTTGTATTAGCTTTTTTTGAAATTGGTAGTTATCTGGTGGAGGAAATGGGTGCAACATGTGATGCATTTAGTTGCTGCAGGGGTCTCTTAACCCTTGAACCGCTTGTACCTGTAGCGATAGTGCTTTGTACTCCATTTGATGCATCTGATGAGTTAAAAGAGAACATACTGCGGCACCTTATAACGCTTCAAGGTGAACAAGATAGTGTACTGGAGACTGCTACACTGGGATCACCAATGATGTCCCCTCCTATTGTGAAAGGTGCCGAGTTATTTCACTCTCTAAGCGACTTAAATACTGCTGTACTGCGAGAAGGTTCTTACTCTTGTCAAGACTATGTTAAAAATCTTGCCTCTTCTGAAAATACACCTAGCTCACCAACTGCGGCACTTGCAAAAGAGATAGAGCGACAGGCACAACATCAATCACAATTATGTTCACCATTTCAAGAACCGACATCAGTAACTTCAGTGGAAGAAGTTCCCAGACATTGTAAACAAAGTTCTACAAGGTGTCATATTCGGACATTTATGATATCACCATCTTCATCTTCATCGTCGTCATCATCATCATCGTCATCATCATCATTATTTGATGTCGAGATAAACAGGTCATTAGCTTCATACGAGAAGGAAGTGGAAGAGGAAGAAGAAAAAGAACAAAAAGAAGAAGCACAGATTCAACTACCATCAACTTGCAAAAGCCCCCCGTATCGGAATATTGAAGTATATTGCGATAATAGTACAACTGAGAGTATTGTTTCCCAAAATGGTACTTTAGATGAGAGATCTGCTTCTCTAACGGATGTGTGCCTAGATGTTAATGCTGGTGCTGCATCATTGTTGAACCAGCAGCTGGTATTTTCTAGTGCGAATAGAGTGACAAGTCCCCAGTTTCCTCCCTCGAAAGTCTTTGAATCCAACCAGAATAACAATATCAATAACAATAACAATAATCCAGGCTCTTTGTACGGTGAGATTCCTCCTGTTTCTGTTGAGGCTCCGTTAGAGGTAGACAAGAGCAAAAAGAAAAAAAAAAATAATCATAGAAAGCGTGCACCGGTGACACAGGGTTGTCACACTTGTACGGTACTATAGAAACGTGTTCAAAAAAAAAAAAAAAACCAGTGAATTTGACATGAAAACGTAAATAAGAGGAGTTCGTGTTGTGT
>NW_021639845.1:1088456-1118494 GCF_002087225.1 Trypanosoma theileri
ATATATATATATATATATATATATATATATATATATACTGCTGTTATACCTTTTTTTTGAGTGTTTTCCCTTTTTTTTTTTCGCATGCCTATGCATTGTGCTACTTGATATTGGGTAAAAGGAAGGGAAAGGAAGGAGTGTGGCTGCTGCTTTGTTAGAGACGTAATACATAAACGTGAAAAAAAAAAAGAATAAATAAAGATGGCCACGAAGGATAAGAAATCGTTTAAAAAGTTTGCCAAAAAACACCTGGCGACAGTGATTGAAAATCGCCGTAAAGGTGCCAAGGCGAAGAAGGAAAAATTGGAGCGTATTGAGAAGAAAAAGGTTCGTGAGGTAAAGGAGGCACAACGTGAAGAACGGGAACATCAGGAACAATTGGAGAGACTAAAGGATACAGATCCAGAATTTTACTCCTATCTGGAGGATGAGGACCCTACACTTTTACAGTTTGGAAAAGAAGATATTGATATTGTTGGGGATGATGAGGGAAGTGATGCTGAAACAGAAGTTGACGATGAGGAACAACTGAATGATGATGATGATGATGGCAATGATGATGCTAGTGGAAACGACACCAAGGAAACTGCAGTATTACGAGTTACACGTGAAGAACTCGATCGCCTAATTAAAGGAAAAAAAATTGAGGCTTGTATTGATATCTATGTGAGCGCCGTTCGTGAATTGGGATATGCAGTGAAGGAAAACCCAAAGGCAAGTGCCACACGAAAGTTTGAGGAACCATCACTAGTAAAGGAATCTATGCTTCGTGTTGCGCGTTTTGTTGGCTCCAACCTGAGTAGCGTCATCACTGGTAAAGGATCATTTAAATCTCACAAAACACGTTTTCTCATGCGACGCCTTTTACTTTCCCTCATGGTTAGTGTGAGTGAAAGTAGTTCAGATGCCGTTTTGACTGCAGGTCTACTTCATGCTTTGACCCCTTTTGTACCAGTGCTTCACTACATGAAGGGAATAACAAAAGTTGTTCTCAAGACTGCTCTTTCTCTTTGTTCCGCAGATGAAGAGTCAGTACGAATTGCAGCATATGTTGTTGTTCGCGCTATTGCCACACGTGCCACGGGAACCCGATCTATGTATCAGTCTACCGCATTTAAGGGTATGTTTCTCACGCTTGTGCGTACAGCCCATAACTACAACATTCGAAACGCTCCTTTGATAGCTTTTCTTATGAACTGTGTTGTGGATCTCTATGGTACAGATATGGAAGCCGCGTATCAACATACATTTGTATACTTGCGTCAGTTAGCTATTTATCTTCGCGCTGCCTTACAACAACAGACGCAGAGCAATGTACGGGCTGTAGTTAACTGGCAATATCTTAACGCACTACGCACGTGGGGCGCTGTGGTTTCCAAGTATTCTGAAGCAGCACAGTTAGGACCCTTGATTCACCCTGTGGTTCAAATTTCAACTGGCCTTATGGATTTATTTTCTTCTCCTCGTATGTTCCCTATGCACTTACAGATTATTGAAGTTCTCAATCACATTTCTATTCGTGCTGATGGTGTTTTTATTCCTGTAGCACCTTATCTACTTCGTATTCTGACCTCATCTAGTCTTACCCTTGATCATCATTCAAATGGATCCGCTGAGAAAGTTGAGTCTGTAGATCTGCGTTTCACTATTCGTGTGAAAAAGTCTCAGGCAAGGATTGCAAGTTATCACCGAGATATGTGGAGTGAGTGTCTTTATCTTCTCACAGAACACCTGGCAACACACAGTCACACTCTTGGCTTTCCAGAGGCCTTTTGGGCAGTTGAGGCAACACTTAAGCGGTTACGTGGTGAAGTCAAGGTACCAAAGATCCACTCACAGTTAAGCACGCTTCTTCGCAACATTCAGACGACAAGTCAGAAAATCATAGCACGTCGAGATCAGGCGGGTAATGGACCATGCGATTTGGCGGGTATGAAACAATTGGAAGATGAGCTTAAAAATGCCGGTAATCCACTCTCATCATATCACCAAACTCTCCGACAGCAGCGTATGCAAGCCTTTGCCGCCAAGCAAAGGAATGTCGATGGCGTGGGACGTGCCACACTGGAGGCTACCGTGAATAAAGAAAAAGATAAAAAGAATCGTAAGCGTCACAGACGTGATGATGACGTGTAAAAAAAAAAAAAGAAAGAAAAAAAAAGAGGTAAATAACCCCTGAAAAAAGGAAAGAAAATATGGACACACAAGCATACATTTATACATACGTTTGTATTTATGTGTGTATGTGTGTATAAGAGAAGGAAAGAGAGAGTCGAATTATAATGCCCCGTATAAAGAGAAGAAGATACAAGGTTTGAATCTGTATCACTAACACACTCTATTTTATTTTTTCTTTTTCTTTCCTTCTGAACATGTTTTTTTTTTCTATTTTGACTTTATTCCTTTACTATATTTACTTTTTTCTATTAAAAAAAATATATATACTTCTCTTCAAGTTTTTTTTTTTTCCTCTTACTTTTACTAATCCTACGTGGTCTCACAACTTTTGTGTGTGCTTCTCTGTGTGTTTGAGCCTCTGTTGGATTGGGTGATTGAGGAAGGGAGCATTAGGATTCAAGTTTCTGGATGGATTCCCTGTACAACTGGAATGACTCCACAAAAATTGGTGTTGCCCTTACTGGACTGGGGGCATTCTTTACCTTTCTAGGCATTATTATGCTACTGGACAGTGTCCTTCTGACAATGGGAAATATTCTTTTTGTGGCTGGTGTTGCGTTAGTGATGGGTCCAAAGAGGTTTAAAGCCTTTTTTCTTGCTCGTCGTCGTGCCTCTGGGTGTTTTTTCGTAGGAATTCTTCTTATTATTGCAGGTTTCTGTTTTACCGGCCTTATTATTCAAGGATTTGGTGCCCTAAACCTCTTTGGTAATTTTTTCCCAATGATAGCCCGCGTGTTAGAATCGGTACCATTCTTGGGCCCTGTTATGCTTTCATCACCAGTTCAGCGGCTTCTCGCGTGTTTGGGGTTGCATGGCCACCGCAGTCGAAATGTTTAATTTAGCGTTAGAGAGGGTACTCCTTTCTGTGTTGAGTTTTGGTGAAGGAATGAAAAAGAAATGAATAAGAAGAAGAAAAAACAACAACAGAAAAGTAAAAGAGTTATTGCAGTGCGTATACAAATGTTTAATAAACGATAAAAAAACATGATTTGTTGGTCTTCACGAACTGTTCTACGTATATATATACATATATATATATATATATATATATATATTTTTTTTTTGGTGGGGGTTGTTTTTTCTGTGATCTATTTTTTTTTTTCTTTTGAAACACTAAAGTTACTTGATAAGGGATGGAGGTGTTGATAGGTGAGAGAGCAGCATTGCTTACAACCCACAAGACTTATCGTGATGATGGTGAGGATAGTGTAAGAGCAGTTGCTGGTTATCCTCCTTTCTGTAACTACGTGGAGACCTGTGCCAAGTCTGGACCAGTACCATCTGCCTTTGAGATACGAAACATACGGCGTATAGCACAACGCGTTGTTGGTGTAATCATGGATGTTGAGTGTGAAACACAAAGTGGAAAAGTTATTCAAACAGTTGATCTTCATGACAATTCTCCTGTTATTCTTTTTCCTGTTGCTGTTGTAAACGACACAAGGTATGCTCTTCTTGTTCGTCAACGCCGTGTATCTGCTGGATGTAAATACACACTAGAAGCTATGTGTGGTACGGAAACAGAAGAAAATGTTTTTACAGGACCGAGTGACGAACATCTTGCTGCACTAGGGTTTGACCTCCGCCAGGCTTATGCATTGAGTCCATCCAGATATACTTTGGGTAACGAGGGTACAGCACCGTACAAGGTGTGCTCTGTCAACGCAACATTATCTCCTGAAGTACTTCAAGAGCTTCAAAATCCTCCTGAAAATGTAGATACCTCACTAATTCCATTGCCATTAGAAGAGGTTTTGAGTACTGTAAACGATGCCAAGGCTAGTCTTGCTGTATCTTTGTTATTGGGCTCTGTAGCATAGTGAGTTATTACTCTCCTGTACTTTTTCGACCTGGTTGTGCATATCCATGTAAATGCAATTTTGAGGAAGCAAGAAAGGACTTCACAGGGATAAGAAAAAGAAAAGGAGAGAGAGAGAGAGAGAGAGAAAACCCAAGATGATAGATTGTGTGTGTGGGTGAGGGAATCAGATGTTATTGATGATGTATATGAAAAGGAAAGGAAAAGATAACTTTTATTTAGTATTGTAGAGAATACGTTGAAAATCTTATCATCTTAAATATATATATATATATATTTATTTATTTATTTATTTATTTATTAATTTATTTATTTATTTATTTTCTGTGTTACCGAATGATGTTCGTGTTTTTTTTTTTTTTTTGCGTTATGTTGTGTTCTACATGACTGATAAATATCCATAAAGGAAGGAAAGGAGTAAGTAAGAAAGAATGCAGCCAAACATAGGCAAGGAATCTTTAAGAGAAGATAACGAGTTTCCACTTGAAACACTTGATGGTAAGGCCTCTCTTTATGAACTTCTTCGAGAAACAGTAAAAATAGTGCTGTTAACAGACCTTAGTAGTGTTTTATGGATGTCTTCACAGATGATTACGATGGTGTTTGTTGGTAATAATCTTGGAGTTGATGGTATGTCACAATACAGCGCTGGTCTTCTTGTTTTTAATGTAATGGCTATGTCGATTGTTAGTGGATTAGGTTCTGCAATTGATACTATATGTTCACAGGCTTTTGGACAAAATCCGCGTTCACCTGTGATTGGAGAAACACTACAACGAGCTCTTATCATAAATTTTTTATTCTGGATAATTATGAGTTTCATTTTTCTAAACAGTAATGGTATAATGGTGTATATTTTCGGAAGCACTGTAGGTGAGGGAAGTTCCAGGTTCCTGGCGAATTGTTCACTTTATTTACTTTCACAAATTATAACTGGAACCATCAATAAAATATTGTTTGCTCAGAGACTTCCTGAAATTGTGGCCTGTGCCAATGGTGTGGCTGCACTAACTTCACCTATAGCAAATTACTATTTAACTCCAATGGGAATTGAAGGGGCAGCTTTATCATTAACATTTACTGTGGCATTTTCTGCCTTTACTAATATTTTATTTTGTCTATTTCATCCCAAGGTGGTTGTCCGTGAAGCTCGTTGGCCATCACCGGCGTTGTATCAAAAGGAGGGTTGGATTAACTTTATGAAGGTAGGAATACCGTCACTAGTGGCAGTTTGCGCAGAGTGGTGGGCATTTGAAATTCAATCTTTCTTTGCCGCTGCTATTTCTTCTCTTGCACTAGCAGTTTTTGGTGTTGCAATGAATATTGTATCTATGATGTTTTCTGTGGCACTGGGACTTAGTGTATCAGCTAGCGTCATTGTTGGTAATGCTTTGGGAGGTGGAAGACCTATTTATGCTCAACAATACGCAAAATTTATACTTGTATGTGATATCATACTGGGAGCATTAACTGCTCTAACTATGGCTTATTTTGGTAGTCACATTGCTCAACTGTACACAAACGTTCCTGAATTGGTTAGCGCAGTTGAGTCCACCATGCCACTTGTGATTTTAGCACATGTGGGGGATTCTCTTCAGTTTTGCTTGCAAGGCGTGTTTCGTGGAGCTGGTAAACCTGAACAGGCAGCACGTGCAGTTGTTTTAACACTATGGCTTGTTGGAATGCCATCTTCTGCTTTATATGTATTTGTCTTTGACTGGGGGGTGAAGGGTGTCATTGGTGGTCTTCTTACTGGATTCCTATTTGAAATTCCTTTATTGTATTTTATGATGTTACAATGGGATTGGCATAAATTGGCAATAGAAGCTAAAAGAAAGTCCGCTGTACATCAATTCGTTATGGTGGAGGAAGCCAACATTAGCGGTAGCGATGAAGGAGATTTTGACAGCTCATCGGTGAGGGAGGGAGAGATGATGTCAGTATTGTAGTATAAAGGGTTAGTAGTATTGTTAAGGAGTATCCCCATATTTTCGATGACACCGGATAGAACATAAATAATCTTAATGCGTCTATATATTACGAAATGGAGGAGAAAGGATCCTGAACATTAAAGTGCATGTGAATATATAGGTAATAGGTATTTTCTTTATATACGCATGTTTCTACACGTTAGTGTATATATTTATATATTAATAGTAGTAATGAACGTCAGTTGTTACTCTACTGGTTTTTTTTTCTTTATTGTATAAGATTTTATGTGTCGAGGGTAAATTCATTCTTTCCTAGTCGATGGTTGAGGGGTTGAGGGAAGAGAAAAGGTAAACCACAAAAAGAACGTATGTGGGTACTATTTAATTTCCCTATAACTATTAATAATGTGTTGAATCTGTCATTGTGTTTTTTTTTTTTTTTCTTTTTTGATTTATTTCCAGTGTACGTGTGTGAATGTATGTCTGAGTGTATATATGTGTGTATGTATGATTCCTGTGGATCCCTTTTTTATTTTATGTTACTTTTGTTTTGTGTGTTAGCGGTGAAAGAGAAGCAGTTGGGGCCACGATGGAGGAGCGCACGCGCCGGCCCCCGTCTGTGCTGACGAGCGAAGTGTACAACGAGGCGGAGACCATCTTCGCCATGCTGGAGAACAAGGAGAAGCTCGTGTCCTTCCTCGACTGCATGACGCTGCTGCGCGGGATGGGCATGAACCCCACGCAGGACGACATGGACCACCTCCGCGCCCGCATGGCCGACCCCATTCTGCGGCTCGAACAGTGGCGCCGCGAGGAGGAGCTCAAGCGCGAGAAGGAGCGCCGCCGCGAGGAGATGCGGGAGAAGCGACGCGCCTCCTCCGCGTTTGTGCAGAGGAAACCACGCAAGTCTGTCGTGGAGCGGGCACTAGAAGTGCAAGCAGCAGAAGGACAGGCACCTCAACAGCCTGTGAAGATAGTACCAGTGGAGGAAATCAAAAACATTGATTGGAATATTTTTATATCATGTGCAGAAGAAATTTACCGAGATGCTGCAACAGAGCAAAAAGATGTATGGGCGGCGTTGAAAGTTTTTGATAAGGAAAATACTGGCGAAATGTCAATAGATGATTTGATTCGAATTGTCACAACAAATGGTGAGAGTGTGTTAAACCCGGCAGAGGCGCAGCAGCTACGATCACTTCTCCCTCAAAAATGTAGTCTAGCAGAAATTGCAGCACGTATGCAAGGAACATATGTTCAACCTACAAAAGAAGAACTGGAGCGTGAGGCCTTAGAAGAGATGGAAAGACGACGACAGCAAGAAGCAGCAGCAGCGAAGGCAACAAGTGATGATTCTTTACCTTTGCTTTGACAATGTACAAGACTTGGTGCCAGTTTTTTTTTTCTGTAGTTTTATATTGTATATATGTTTTAGGTTCTTGCTCCCTTTTTCTCCTTTTTCTTTTCCTCGGTTTCTTTGCACTTGAGGTTTACTCTCCATACTTTTCTTTTTCCCTCTTTGCTTTTCTTGTTTTTTTTTTTTTTTTGCTCTTTCTTTCTTTTCTATTTGATGATGATGATGGTATTGGCGCTAGAGATTATATCCCTTCACAGAAAAAAAAAAGAAATAAGGAGTAAACAGGTATATACAATAAACAAAAAAAAAAACTGATAAGAAAAACGTGATGGAGAAGATTTTGATCATCAACGTCACATGCAATCCACCCAGTATTTCCATCATTGGACCCGTAAAGGAGAGTACCATTGAGAAACTTAACGAGGTGTTGCCAGGGTCGTGTACTACTACAAACACTGGTAAGGTTCCTTTCGGTTTTGTACGACGCGAGGAACCACCGCACTGGTATGGTGAACTGCATACACAGTTTGCCAGTGAAGATATTGGACAGTCACAACTCTTCATTGCGCTTCTTGATGCAATTGAAGAGGAAGGTGGGTGGAGATTGTGCGGTTGTAACGCTCTTAATCACGATTTTGAAAAGGTTACACATAAACTCTTCTTTGTCCGTGCATAGGCAGAAGAGGATTGAGATGTCACTTGTATGAAATGTGAGACATGAAAGATGTATGTTATTTTTAGCCCTCTGGGGGTGTGCTTGTTTCTTATTCTTTGAAACTTTTCTGAAAAGAGAACCCAGCAGAAGAAGTAAAAAAAAAAAGAAAAGAAAGACAGCGACTGGTTGCTCTTAATTTGATTCAATGAGAAAGAGATCACAATGTATTATTCTGAGCTATAACCTGCGCATTTTCAGAGGGGGTATATCCTATATTTATGATATCCCTCTTAAACACGGAGAAAAAAAAAAAAATAATGACATCATCTTATGATGTGTTGTTATTTTTATAAATGTGTTTATGCATCCATATCTATATACCTTTTTCTTTCTATCTTTCTCTATTTTTGTTTTTCTGTGGGCTTGTATCTTTATTTTTTTTTTTTTTACTTTTTTTATTTTTTTATTTTTTTTTTGTAATTAATCTAAGGCATTATTTCTCTGCAGGAGAGTACCCCTTCCCTCTTTCTTTCTCTCCTGTGAAGAGAATGTTGAATTACCCAGCAAAGGTATTATTAGCAAACGATGACCGTGCAGTACGCTTTCTTGATGCATCAATTTGTAACATTTGGGCTGCAGCTGTGGATGAATGGCGTTGTCAAAAACTGGCAGGCAATGCGTTTCAGAAGCAATCACTTAATCCTTCGCGTAGTGACACTGTGTCTAGCGTTAAAGTAAAACTTCTCACCGATGATGAGTTTTTTTCCCTTACACAACAATTAGAAGACATTAACGCTGTTATAGCTGCTTCTTCCCCAGCTCAGTGTAGATGTTCCAACTTTGGTGATACTTCTTCTTTTCCAAATGAAACGCAAGATCTCTTTGCAATTGATCCGGCCATGTATTCTGCGCCTCTGGACGATGCACGACGACGGAAATGTCAAGTAGCAACCGAGGCTTATCAGAAGGGAAATTTTAATGTCGCTGCTGAAGCTTTTACAGAGGTGATTAATTCGTGTCTTCCAAATATGTTGAGTGCTGCATTAATAGGAAACCGTGCTGCGTGCTACTTACGTATAGAAAATTTTAAACTATCTCTTCGTGATGCAATGCGTTGTTGTGAATTGGACAACCAGTACATTCTTGGTGTCCGACGGGCGGTGCGATCTTATATTTGCACTGGTAGATGTTCAGAAGCACGAGAAATTATTGATAAGTACAGAAAAACAAGTAAGTATACATTTGAAGAGGAATTAAATCAAGTTTCTCTCTATGAGCTATATATTTCTTTCTTTGATCGAAATGAACATGCAGAAGCTTTAAAATACTTAAATGATTTGCTAATGCGTGTGCCGTGTGCCACTCTTCAGTCACTGAAGGTACAATTACTTGCTATTGAGGAAGGTAACCAAGTAGCTTTACTGTACGCTGAAAGATGTCTTAAACAATATGTTGATTTTCCAGAACTCTTGTACTGGCGTGCACAACTTTGTTTTCTGGAAAGTGCCACTAGGGAAGAGCTGAATGCGGTTTTGCCATTGTTTGACGTAACTGTTCCAGCAGAATACATACTTCGATTTCGACAGGCCACTCACCGAATAATGCAATGTATAAATCTCTCTCAAGATGTGGATAGCTTGTTCTCTAGCAAGGATTGGATGGGTCTCATTGATTTGTGCAGCACAGGAATAAATAGACCATTTATTGGAGATCGTTTTCGTGCTACACTTTTGGCGAAACGAGCTCATGCATTTTACGAGATCAAACATCTTTATGAATGCATAGATGATATTGAATCTGCTCTAAATAGTAGTACAAGTAAAAGTGAGCGTGCTCAGCTTTATCTTATTAAAGCAATGTCTGAAGAAAAACTTTCTCGTTGGTCTGATGCAGTTCGAAGTGCTGAGCTCTCACTAAAGGAGCAGCACACAGTAGAAGCTGCTGTGGTTTGGCGACGGCTATGTGATCGACAGAGGGAATTTCAACGACGAAAACGACAACAAGAAGAACAACAACATAAGGCACATGAAGAAGGTTTTAAGACACATGACAGGAATAAATCAGGATTTGACGGATCTCAGACTGATAAAGGCCATGAGGATGGACGAAAAGGTGAAAAAGAGAAGAACTCTTCTTCTCGGGTTGTAGCGGAGTTGTATGCACATCTCTCTCTCCCTGTTGGCGCTGGTGCAGAACGTGTGACAAAGAGCTACCGTGCTCTGGCAATGCGGTGGCATCCAGACAAGTGGTGTGGAGCTTCAGAACAACAACGAAAAGAGGCAGAGGAAAAGTTTAAGAGAGTTAAGGCTGCCTATGATGAACTCATGTCTATTGTTTTCCACTAGGGTAAATGATTTTATTATTATTATTATTATTATTATCTTTATTCGTGTTTGTGTACATTGTTTTTTTTTTATATGTTTTTCTTCTTCTTTGTGTTTATGTATATATGTTTGTTTGTATGATTTTGAATGTGTTTTTAATTTTTGGAGAATGTGAAGCATGTTATTTTTATTTTTGCATTTTTTTTTTTTCTCCTTCTTTGCTTGCTTGCCGTTCCCCACATATGTGTACATATGCCAGTATTTACGTACTGTTGACACGGACGAGGAGTTCATATCAAAAGAGTTTAAACGGGTGTATTAAGCCAGTTGGCACCCAAATCTTTAACGACCACGAAGAGATAAGTAGTGGGACTGATGGGTCTTTTAACTACAGGAGGTGCACCCATGCAGTGGGGAACAGATGAGAATGAACGTGCTATTCCACACGTTTCGGAGCATGGTATAAAACAGTTTCTTACGATGCATCAAAAACACAGGGAGAAAAATGCGGATTACCCTTTCTTATGGGGTGAAGAGATTGAACATCAGTTAATACGATTGGAGGGAAAAAAGGTGCGACTCTCATTAAACGCTGCCGATGTATTGAAACAACTTATCCAAATGGGTGATACTGAGAACGCAGGATGGCGGCCGGAGTATGGAAGCTTTATGGTAGAAAGTGTTCCTGGACACCCGTACTCATTGGATGTAAATTCATTGTGTTCGGTAGAGAGTAATATACGACGACGGTATCAACTCTTGGACAGTAAAGCTGGGGATAACAACTTCGCCACCACGTTGGTTACCTTTCCACTGATGGGAGTTGGCCAATTCACCACGTCCGAGAGTACAGAAACACCCTTTTCTCATTCATTGTTCGTACCGGATGTGTGCATCAACGCATCACACCCACGGTTCACAAATCTTACAAGAAATATTCGTCTTCGACGAGGACGTAAGGTATGTATTCAAGTACCTTTATATATTGATAAAAATACCCTTAACAACGCGGTGGACCATCGTTTAAATATAGACCGTAGACCACAGAATTTAGAAATTGATTGTGGTGTATTGGAAGAAAAGAAAACCAAAAGTAAAAAATTTGGTTTTGAGAATGAGATAAATTTACCTCAAATGGAATCTAACCACTCTACAGAAGAAGCAATGACGCATCTTTACACTCCCGCTACACATTATTATTATGCACAGTACTTTAAAAATACCCAAGCGGAACTTGTAAAACGACGCTATGAGGCATGTCCTTGCCCTATTCCTTCAGTAAGTCATCCATGTATTTATATGGATTGTATGGCATTTGGTATGGGTAGCTGCTGCCTACAGGTTACTATGCAATTAGCAAATGAATACCAAGCACGTCATATATATGACCAGTTAGCGATTTTATGTCCCTTATTTCTCGCTCTAAGTTCGTCTACTCCATTTCAGAAAGGTATGTTATGCGACTCGGATGTTAGATGGTTAACCATTGCAGCTTCAGTTGATGATCGTAGGCGTGAAGAAGTACCACAAATTATTAAATCACGGTATGATTCTGTGTCTGTTTTTGTAAGTCCTATCACACCAAATTTAGAGGAATTCAATGATGAAGAGTTTACTATAAATGATGTTTATTATAAAACTCTCACGGAATCTGGTATAGATGCTCGTTTAGCAAAACATATAGCTCATCTTTTTATCCGTGATCCTCTTGTGATGTATGATCAAATGATTGACATTGATGACACTACGCATACTGAACACTTTGAAAATATTCAGAGTACTAACTGGCAGTCTGTAAGGTTGAAACCTCCGCCCCTTGAAGGTGACTTTGGATGGCGTGTAGAGTTTCGTGTAATGGATGTAATGCCAACACCATTTGAAAATGCTGCTTTTTCAGTTTTCGTAGTTCTTCTTACTCAGGCCATTATAAGATATAATGCCAAATTTTACACAAAAATGAGTATAGTGGACGAAAACATTGGTCATGCTCATAATATAAATCCTTGTAGTCAAAAGTATGTTATGCGACGTGACATCTTTGCAGGCACCATCTCTAGTGACAGTAGTGAAAATGGCAGGTTCACCGTCAATGAGGTGTTTAATGGGAAAAAGGGTGAATACTATGGCTTGATTCCTCTTGTACGTCGTTACATGGAAGAGGAGAATATACACAACTCCATCATTGAGGGTTATCTTCGTTTTATTTCAATGCGTGCTTCAGGTGAGATACCCACGGCAGCACAATATCTGAGAGAGTATATAATGAAACACCCGGATTATAAGCAGGATTCACGTATTAACGAACAGATTGCGCATGATCTTGTGCTACATGTTCATAAACTTGCCACGGGCGAAGTTACAGACGAGCATTTTCTCCCCTTGAATAAGATTAGAACTAAGAGACCCCGTGAGTGAACCTTTCTAAGGGATCAAAATAATCTTATAGATACATCAACATGGAGGAAAACTGCTCGGTGTGCATATGCGTAGCTTTATTCACCTACATAAACATTTGTTATTTCATCCAAATTATGGTAGGTTTTTTTTCTTTTTTTCTGTCTCTTCGTTGATGTCATCTCGTCTTCCCATCGACCCTTTTTTCATTTTTTTTTTTTTTTTTTATTGGAAGACTAGCGTAAAGAAGAAAAAAAAAAAAAAAAAAAAAAAAGAAAAAAAAAATACAGTCAGAAAACTGACGGGGGTGTTTTGAGCGTTAATTCTTCTTTTTTATTTTATTTTAATCTATTGTAAACGATATTTAATGTAGTTAAATAATGAGATTAAAAACGAATAAAGAAAAGAATTCTTTTTTTTTTTTTTTCTTCTTCTGTAGTGTTTCTCCTTCTTTTTTTTTCTTTTTTGCTTTCTTTTCTTTTCTTTTTTTTCTTCTAGTGGGCGATGAACCGTGATAGAAGCACAAAAGATGCGAAGGTTGTGAACAAGGTACCAGGGTCTGGCACCAAAATAGTTTTTCTTGACTGTGATGGTGTTATTTCCCCTTTTGGTGGGCAACTGTTCGCCCCGAAGCAAATGTCCTTTCTTCGACACATAATCACTGAAACAGGTGCAAAGATAGTACTGAGCTCTTCATGGCGAATGACGGAATTTGGACGTGGTGAAGTATCTAGACACTTAGTCAACCACAACATGCCTACATTTATTGCCTGTACTCCATATTATTCTGGTAAACCACGATCAGTAGAAATATTATCATGGGTAGAGGCTAATAAGGATCGATATAATATAGTTAACTTTGTGGCCCTGGATGATATTAATCTACCGGCTGGTGCTCCTAATCGTGCTTTCTTTGCTCGTCATGCTATAGTTACAAATGCATTTACAGGACTAACAGAAGCAGATGCAATACAAGCAGTCAATATTCTGGACGATAGTAATAATATTGAGTGAGAGGATTAACCTGGTTTTTACCACCATCAAATGGACGGATTTGGGTTGTATTATGCATGCAGTAGGACTCTATCAATTTCTCTCTTGGTATGTGTTTCTTTTCATATATAGTTTTTATTTTCTGTACACGGTTTCTCTTTTCAGCATCTTTCTTTTTATATATATATATATATATATATTGTCTGTGAGTGTGTACGTCTCTCCCTAGTGGTATTCTCATATTGTTTTTATACCTTGATATGTGAGGACTTCTTTTAGTGCTTTGTGTTGAACGCAGTCCTTTTCTTGTATGCGTCTTTCTTTTTTAAGAATGGTTTCTTGACGTATGAACGGAATAATGCGCAGTCATTGGACCTACTCTTCTGACTATGTCCACTCTCACTGAGTGCCGTGTTTTTTTTTTTTTTTGTTGTTGTTGTTGTTGAAGCACAAGTGATTCATAAACGGGCGCATCTAATTTGTCATTAATATCGTGCTGGTACCTTATTTTCATCCTGCTGTTGTTTGGTTTGCTCGTCCACAGTAGTCTGATATGGGGAACAAAACGTTTCGTTGTTTTTGTATTTCCAGACATTTTGATCATGTGTCCCTTTTTTGTTCTTGTTTGTTTGCTTTGAGTGAAAACAAAGAGAATGCAAAGGAGTCTAGAGGAGTTTTTTTGTTTGTGGTATCTGATTAATAAATTTCAGCACATTTTGCTGATATATGTATGTATAGGTGTATATTTGCTGATGGGGTGTGGTGGATTTGGATCTGTATTTCTCTCTTATTGTTACTATTTTTTTTTTTGGTTTCCTTCTCATTTTTTTTTTATTATTTCTTATGGGTCAAATATGGTTAGACTGGGTTCCTTTTATGAGTGTTGAAGTAATTATTGATTATGCTTGTGAAGGTTTGTTTTGCGCCGTCTCCCGTGCAGTAAGTCTAGAGCGCAGTGGAGGCCAGACTTTCGGTGTTAGAGAAGAACACAATGTGGTTTCAAGTAGTGTGATTGTGAAAAAAAACGAGAAACCGTATTTGGTTTTGTATTTTATTAATTGCAGTGATTTTCTATTACTACTACGCCAGGATTGTGCCCGTGACTATTTTAATGCCATGTATCAAGCCATGGGTTGTCCCCTATATGTAGTCATGCTTGATCATCCAACTGGACCCAGACAGTCGCGTTTTTGGGAAGGTGTGGCGCAACTCTGTGCTGAGAGTTCCCTTTCTTCTTTTTTAGTTGGATTTGACTTTGCTCCTTTTCTCGAACGAGCAGCTGATATTGTTGTGTCTCACGGATTCAAGGCTTGCAGACAACAAACAGAGTGTGACCCACTTGCTCGCACAGATGGAAGGCGCAAATGTGACCCCACCGATTTTCACGCTCTTTACCTTGATATGCTTGTAGAGATATCACATGTTTCTGATCGTAGAGCTGCTGTTATAGCGGGGGTATTTCCCTCAATGTGTCATTTGTTGAAATTTATTGATTCTGGAACTTGTAATAGATTGAGTGTCGAAGAATATGGTGAGGATAGAGCTTCCAGTGCATTTGATCCGTATATTATCGAGGTGCTTTCAACAGATTATAATACAAGAGAGGCACAGGATAATCTGAGGCTTTTAAATGAAAAAAGTAAAAACCTCTTCACCTAGAAGTCACTCTTTGCTTCTTTTTTTTTTTTTTCTTTACTTTATGTGTATAACTGTTTTTTTTTTTTGGGGGGGGTGTGAGGGTGAGGTGGGTTGGCTCAGAAATTAAAAGTTTATCTACTTTGAGGACATGTGTTGGTGGAGATAACTGTGATTTCTGTTTTTATTTTTATTTTTTACCTTCTTCTTGGTAATTTTGTGATGGAATATCAAAGGGGAAGAGTAGTATGTGGCGATGGAATAGGGTCTCGAAGAGGAGACTCTTATTGCGTAATCATTTGAGACGTTTTCCACTACTTGAAAAAACAATGGTCGTACCGGAGGAACGTTTGGTTTTTGAGCGAGAGTTACTGGATGGTTCGCGAGGGATTTCTCGGGCTAGTAATAGTAATAGTAGTAGTATATCTATCATGGGTTTATCCCATAGTTTTTATCCTTTTGCTGTTTTTGCCCTACGAGGGGGAATGTCCTCCAATCTCGTACCTGATGATTTGTGGCCGTTATTGTTATTAGCAATAAATACAACGGATGTCTCTCTTGAGCTGAGGGAGGCATGTCTATTTAGTGGTACATCTGTTTATGGGTATTATTGTGTACGGCGTGCAATAGAGGTTCTTAAGAATGTTCCTTTTCAAACATCTTCTTGTGGAACTAGTACCATGTACATGAAACTTGTTGTGTCATTGATAGATTCAACTTCTTCAGTAGACGAGGGAAAGTTCATGGAAGAGTTTAAAAAGTTTAGACTCCCCATTCCTTGTCATATCCTACAAATTTTGCTTTCTGGATCTTTGCCTCCATCTATCCTCACTTGTATCGTTACTTGTGAATTGGAAAAGTTTAAAGATGGAATTACTCCCGAGTTCTTTAATGCTTCTATGAATGGTCTTTTATCTAATGATAATTTTTTTTCACCTCTCCATTTTGATGAGATGAATCTTATTTTAACCAATATCATTGATAAGATACAATCATCATCCTTTGATTTTTTATCGGTTCATTGGACTCCTTTATTAAATAAAATGAGTCGAATTTACATGAGACAATGCCAGGGTGAAGCTCTTGTATTACTTCACTCTAAACTTCTTACAGTAATACCAGAATTAGAGGCAAAACTACCTCTTTTATATCTTCTTCGTTGCATGGGTAGTCTGGTAGATGCAAGTGCTTTAAAAGAGGATGCGTCTTACTTGTGGATAATCATAGTCGACATCGCCTCCTTCGCTCTTCGACTTCATGGTAGTGTTGTGGAAAATTTACGTTCTATTTGGGTGCTTTTTTTCAAGGCTGCTGTAACATTAAAACCAAAAGAAAAAAGTTACTCACGGATCTTTGAGGCTTATCATGTTTTTGCTTCTCTAGGTCACCCCATAACGTTGGAAAAAGCATCCTTTTCTCAGCTTACTCGTTATTTAGTAAGTTCTATCGGCTCTCTAACTTTAGATGAGATTTCTCTCGTTTTACGTAACTTTTACCAATTTTTGAAAGAACATCCAAGTGTTAGTTTTTTGTGGATTACAGATGCTCTTATTGCAATCTTAAGTGAGATTTGGACCATTCATGGGGAGGCGGCATCACCTTTTGTACAGAATCTTATTAGAAATCTTGAAGAAGATTATTTTCCTTCTATGCGTTTAAGTGGAATTTATCTAGCCAATTATCCAGCTATTCGTCTTTTACTTGAAAACTTTAAGGTTGTGAAAAAGGCTGAATTCTGGTGGTGCTGTGGGTGTGGTGCAAACCTTCCTTCTTCAGCCAAAAAGTGCTTAATTTGTCTGCGTAGATGCAATATTTCTTGGACATGTGTTACATGTGGCGCACAGCATAAAACTATGGAGGTAAACAGTAAATGTCTCTGTGGTTCTGTAAATCCAAGGACGCGCGAAGCTGCAGAGAGGAATATTCATTTATGTACTAAATGTGGTGATGTTGTACCTTCTCTTAACGTGTGTACTAAATGTGAAACTGTATCTAAAGAGCAATATACACTAAGGTTATGCTCATTTTGTAAAAAGTTGTACAGTCAGCAATCTATCTGTTGTCCACATTGTTACACTGCAAACCAAGACAAACAACCTATTCTCTGGCGTTGCGATTCGTGTGAAGAGTATAATCAGTGGACGTGGTCAAAATGTCAGCGATGCCCTGCGAAGCGTAAGGTAGGATGTATAACTTTCCCACTAAATCCATGGGTTTGTGGTTGTGGTGCACGAAATCATCCGTGTCGTATTGGTTGTGAGCAGTGCTTTTCATGTATTCGTGGGGGTTATACATGCAATTCATGTGGATTAGTCTCTAATAATCATGGTTCACACTATGTGGTTATCGGTTCTCAAAAGCTTCGTTTGATAACATGTGAACATTGTAAACATGTTCACCCACGTGATTGTAATATTCTTTCCTCACCATTTCTTCCACGACACTGTCATAAGTGTGGAGTTGAGTATACTGGTTCAGATACTTCTGGTAATAAGGATCACTGTACTTTTTGTAATGCTTTGCTTTGTTACAATGAGTTAAATCCATTTCTCTGTAGTCGCTGCGAATTTCCTTCTCCGCAGTGTGGTTTTAATTGTTCATCCTGTGGAGCTCCACGTGGAGATATTGTAGCAGGTGATTTTTTCGTTTGGCGGTGTCATCGGGAGGTTCCTGTGAAAATAACAACCATGGAATCTAAAACTCAAGTCTGTGGTCACTGGAATTACAGCTGGTCAAACCACTGTACCTTTTGTGGTGAATCACGTGCCTACCACAAACATGAGTGTAGAGCACGTTTTGTGGAATGGGTTTGCTCATCCTGTGATAGTCGTAACTTTCCCACAGATGTTTTATTGTGTCCGTCTTGTGATAATGGACTTCAGATTGCAGATGATTGCTCTATTTGTGGTTCACCTCATCTTTGCATAGAGTGCACAAAATAATAACGATATTGTACGCGATGATGATGGGTTATGGAAATAAGCTGTGGGACTGGAAAAAGGTAATAAAAAAAAAAAAAAAAACTTTCTCTGAAGGGGGCATTCGTATGTTTGGCTTTTCTACCTATTTTTTTTTCTCCTTTCCAACCTCTCTTCTGTGACATATTTTTTTTTCTGGTTTATTTTTTTTCTTTTTATTTCATTTTTATATTTTTTCCTTGTATAAGCATCTATTTGTTTTTTTTTTCGGGTAAGACCATGCAACCGTTTGGTCAACCACAGATTGTGCAGAACCGTGGGTACGGTGGCTACAATGCCTATAGCCATCCGGGCTACGCCGCTCAGCAATACCCTGCTCCTGCCCAGTACTCACAGGGAGGCTACTACCCCCAGTATTCGCAGGGGACCTACAACCCGGCACTTTTTCAGGGATTTCAGGGACCTGTGCCAGGGCAAGTCAACCGCGGAAGAGCCCTTTACTCTGGTGGTCGCGGAGTTGCTGCTTGCTACGGACGTGGGGCGTACAATACGGGCGCGGCTGGCGACCGAGGAAGGGGTGGATTTGGGTTTCGTGCACGACGAAAGAAGCCTTTTGTTGGTGGTTCATTGGAAACACAACGACAGTGGGAGAGACAGACAATCTGTTGCTTTTACTTGCAAGGAAGCTGCAAGTTTGTTGATGCGTGTCGTTTTCTCCATGAAGACGACGGAAAACGGCCTTGTCAATATGGCGCTCAATGCCGAGTAGGACATGCACCCCGTGCAAAGGAGAGCAACGGTACTGCAGATGAGGAACACCTTGCTTCACACACAGGTGGTGATCTTCAGGATTCGGCTGAGCATCAACCACAAACTGCTGCGGACTCTGCATAAACAAACAAACAAAAAAGGAAAAAAAATACGAAAAGGAAAAAAAAAATATATATATTAGGTAATTAAAGTTAACGTTAGGTACTCAGAGGGTAGTAAAAAAAAAAAAAAAAAAAAAATTGGCTACGCTTCCCTCGTGAAGGATGGTAACATGAGAGAGATGCACATTTTCTCTGTTTTTCTTTTTTTATTATTATTCTCCCTCTTCCTGGGAGGAAGAGACGCAATGTTTCTTTTTTTTTTTTTCTTCTTCTTCAGGTTTGCTTCATATATCAAGAGAATTCTTTTTTTTTTTTTTTAATTCTAGTTTTTTCTCCATAAATTTTCGTCTACTGTAAAAATGTTTAGGAAGGGGAATGCTGAGTTATGAAGAGCGTAGCTCGCTTTTGGGGGTAGTTTTGCGCCAGAAGGTAGTGCTAGATTTTGTTCAAACAGTGATGCGTCGTGGGGTTACGACAAAGGGCGGTACTCAACTTAGATGTAGCAATTCATCATTGCTTCAATGGGAGAAGGAGAGAGAATATACCCATTTGTGCAATTCCATTGCTTCTGATAGCTCTATGTGTGCAGAGGAAAAATATGAAAAAATTGTAGCTGCGGTAAATCATATTAGAGGGTCAAATAGTATGACATTTAGTAATTTTCTCCCACTTACCCCGGCTTTCGTGTTGGCAGTTTCATTAGCCAAACTGCAGTATGGAGAGGTGTCTGTTGAGTTCCAGATGGCATCACTTGAGTTGGTGTTGTCATATATTGCTAGGGGTGCCTATAGTAGAGCGGGAAAAATTATGAAAAGTCTTGCCCAGGGAGAAGTACTAGTAGATTCCCAAGTGGGAACATTCTATGGAGATTTGACTGCTTTTTTACGTTTATTGAAGAGTAGAGATTTCTCCAGTTTCATTTCAACAGAAGAAAGACGTTTTCTCCCTCTTGTATTCTGTACTGGTGAAAAACATTACTCTTTAAAGAAAATCACCCGATATTTGGAGGAGTGTAAATTGCAGAAACTTCCTGTAACTATCATGCTTTATTGTTATTTTTCAGCTATAACTGCTTCTTTTCATTTGTTAGAGTATTTGACAGATGAATGTGTTACATGTGATATTGGGGAAGAGGTTTTAAAAAAATCGTTGCTCGCAACAACTCTACGGGAGCTTAGCGCATTAAAGGAGGATGCGCGAGAACGTATTCTGAAAAAAACTTCTCTGAATTCAAAAAAGGAGGAAGTAGAAAGCTTTATTGGAGTATGTTTAAAGGATTGTGAGGAGTTTATTCGCAGTAACAAGTGTGGTGATTATGGTGCTTTATTATCCTTTGCTTTTGTGAAAATTCGATGGGAAAAGGAATGTGGTTTGTTGCCATTAAAAAAATTTTTAGAAAATTTTCTGATTTGTTGTCGGAATTTACAAATAGAGGATACTGTGTTTTTCTCTATTTTTATTGCTGATGCTGATTTTTTTTTGAAGGGAAAGAATGTACCACTTTTTTCCCACACATGCGATATTTCTGCTGTGGAACTGCCCCTGGTGCGAAGCGACACGGGATCGTCTTGTTCTCTGTTTGAAGAGGTTGAAGGAAAAGTTATTGTATCTCCTGAGAAGGATTAAGTCCATCTCCTTTTTTCTCATTTCTGGGTAGTTAAGGCAATGTCAGTTCTGAGGGTCCCAAAGGAAAAAAAAAGAAATGATTGTGAGCTGCTTCTGGTGTGGTCCCGACCGGAGGATTATTATTATTATTATTTTGTTTCTTTCTTTGTGTTTGTCATTGTGGGGTGGGGGGTTTCTTTTCTGGTGTTTTTACAAAGAAAGATTTATTTGTTTTTCGATATGTATACATATATATATATATATATATATATATATATATATCTTTTTTTTTTCTCCCCACCCGTTCTGTGTTTTCCTAATTGCAAGAAAAGTGCTGGGAACGGTGTGTCTCCTTCCACCTCTCCGTTTGGGGCGGATCTGTTGTTCCAGAGATTGGGGAAAGGAGCAGAAGGAAAGAAAGAAAGAAAGAAGAAAAAAAAAAGAGTGAGTGTGGGTGTGGGATATCAATGGCACACCGGACGAGGGTATTCTGGAGTGCGTATGGTTTTTACATTGCCATGCATCCATGGCTGCGGGGATCGGGTTATGTGAAGGTGGGATGCACCGCAGACCTCTCCCGCCGTCTTGAAATGGCTTCCTTCACAACCTGCTTCACTCCCGAGTGGTCATACTTCGCCGTTTTTGAGTGTGAGAGTATAAAGGAAGCTTTTCTTTTAGAGCAAGCGGTTCTTTTTCTCTTCAAGGAGAGGCGAGTGCCTCAACGTGAGTTAATAAAGGGAGATGCCGGAGAGGTTGTGAAGGGCGCACAACGTGTTTGTGATGCGCTAAACCTCAATGTCATGGTGAATGTTGAACCCATGTATACCGAAACTGGAAAAGATGCCATGCATGAGAAGCAACTATTGTCATCATCATTATCATCATCACTGGTACCATCATCATCATCACTTACCAAGGAAAATTCTAGCAGGAGTGATGGAGTCGTGAAGCCAAGTACATTAGGACGATATTTGGAGACACTGGAGAAACTTCGTAAATCTATGCATGTTTCCAATCTTATAGACAGTAGTCATACACTCATGGGAGATTGTAAAGGAACTATTGTTAAAGAAAAGGGAAAAGGTGGGGGAGAAGAAGATGATGATGATAATGAAGAGGAAGAGGAGCAGATACGTTATGATCTAGATATTCCAGATTTACTAAACTCTGAGACATTTGGGTTGAGTGAGATTCGACCATATCAAGAAGAAGCAGTGGTACGCTGCCTACATGAACTTGAAAATCGTGGTGCCACCATCTGTCAAATGGCATGTAGATGTGGAAAAACACCTGTTGCATATAAACTTATACAATATTATTTAAACAAAAAACCAAGTACGTGTATACTTTACCTTGTGCCTGGTCTGACTTTACTTCGACAGACGGTCAGAAAACTTTACTCGTATGGTTTAAAAAATGTAAAATATCTTCTTATAGGATCTTATACGGGAACTATATCACTTGAGGATAACCTCGTCTTAACCATGACCACCAATGCTGAAGAAATTTTACATACCATTAAAAATTCTTCTTTACAAGTTGTTGTTATTAGTACATATCAATCTTCTTTTATAGTTTCATCCATAACTAATTTTTCTCTCACCGTATTTGATGAATGTCATCGAGTATGTGGAAGTACTTCAATAACTAATTTTAATAGTGTTCTTCTTCAACCACGATCAGGAAACAGATTATTTCTTACTGCTACCCCTGCCTATGATACCCCTATAAAAATGGATAATACACATCTTTTTGGAGGAATAGCATTCCGTTACTATTTACGAGAAGGAATAGATGCTGGTTATGTTAACTCTTTTTCATTACGTATAATATTGGGAGAAAGTATGGAAGACTTAAATCCCTACTTTTTTGAAGCTATGAGACTTGTAAATAAAATGATTGTTTACTGCCGAAGTATTGCACATGCCATGCAACTAATGGAACGATTACAACAGCCCCATCCTAGTGATATTACACCATTTAAAGTATTTATCGCACACTCAAGGATGGGAAGTGTAGCGGTAGCTAATATTTTACGTAAATTTTCTGAAACAAAACGTTGTTTATTACTTAATGTTCGTTTATTTCAAGAAGGTATAGAGATACCTGATTTAAATGCTGTTTTTTTCGCAGCTCCACGTTACAGTTCCCGTGATATTGTTCAAAGCATATGTAGACCTCTGAATAAGTTAGAAAATAAACCGGGCTCCTACGTATTTTTGCCTGCTACCATAGATAAAAATTTACCTGAGAATCATCCTGTTAATCTTCAAAAATTCTCCACATTAATTCCTTTTACTGATGCACTAATGGATGAAGATCCTATTCTTTATGAATACCTTATTGATCCTCATAAAGTTTCATACGATATTGATATTGTTGGGGTGAGATCTCTTAAATTATCTTCCGAAAGATTGAGAAAATTTGTTCTTCCTGCTATTCGACGAGGTGTACGTTACTCTAACAAAAACAGTGATCGTCTCCATCGAGCTGCACGAATTCCATGGAAACCAGCATTTAACGAATTACGACGAATTGTATTAGAATGTAATCGATACCCAAAAAATAATGATGCCTGGGTGATTGGTAGAAAATCTATATCTATGGCATTATTTTACCGATATGTTCGAAAAGGTTACTACCAGTATTTGAAGGGGGAACCCTCATATCTTAGAATATACCAAATTCGGGACTTGGAATCACTTCCACTGTGGCGAACTTATGGTATGCAAGGCCCTTATCCATGGGAAGAGTGCTTATCCACACTTCAGACATACCTCGAGGAACATGGACGAGTACCTCCATTGGATGTACACAAGGGTGGATACATTGGTTTAGATGCGACTCCATTTGAGCGTCTTAGTGGTGCTTTAATGCATATAAATCAATGTGATGCGCATGACAAGATGCGACTTGATCCTGTAAAACAGAAAGATTTAGATGAACTCTGTAAGAGATATAAAATAAAATGGCGAAAAGAGCGTGATCCACAGGGTTGTGTAATACCTGGAGAAGTTACATTTATTACAGAGTCCTACGAATCTTTTAAGAAATTGTATGAGTCCCGTCATGGTAATCGATTCCAGGAATATATCAATCTACACTTCCCTGGTTATCCAACTAAACATGATCGAATGGAGGACCCTCGAAACTTGGCCAATGGCCGAGTTCCCCCTCGTCATGTTTCAAGAGATGAGTTGAAAGAACCACAAACTTTGGGGAAAGTTATGTGTAGAGTTTGTCGTCGTCATATAGCTGTGCGAGCTTGGGAGCGACACTTACAAAGCAAATCTCATCTCACAAGGTTAGTGAAATCCTCAGAATGAGAAATGACGATAAACCTTTGGGTTAGGAAGAGGAAGGTTAGATTAATATGTGAATGAAAGTTATCTTATTTGAATCTCTTCCACAGTTATTTGTTATTGTTTTTGTTTTTTTTCTTTTTGTGTTGCTGCATGTGTGTTTTTTTTTTTTTCCTTGATATTCTTCTAAACATATATGTCACTGTATATGTACTGGATATGTGCGATTGACCAAAGAAGGTACAAAGAAAAAAAAAATAGTAATAATAGTAGTAATAATAATAATAATGAATACTTTTGTCAAAAAGGGTGGTGTAGGTAGAATTAATGCAGACCGTCTCTACGCATTTAACAAAACGCTAAAGAAAGATGTTCTCCGTGAGCGTGGTTACTGGGAAGTGAGTAAAGATAGCCATCCCATTAACCGTTGGTCATATCGTCGCTGGAAGGAACGAAATGAGGAACTCTCTATATTTGAGGACAAACTTGAAAAAGTCCCCATAGATCAAAAATTTAAAGTAAAGAAACTCTTAACGGTAGCGAACATCTCGGTTGCAGGTCCAATAGTGATTGTCTTGTACCTTGTTTTCTGCTACTGGCGTCACCGTCTGTGGGGTATTACTCCTATAGATGGTGCCTCCTCTGTTGCAAGAGGAATACAGAACCTCCCAAGGCCACCTGGATATTAGGCGATAATTGATTGCTACCTTGTCCCTCTTTCACTGTACAGAAAATAAGAAGAAGAAGAAAAGCCTCATGGTTCCCCATTTCAAGACTTACAGTTTCCATGTGGGTAGGTGAAATAGTAATAATAATAATAAAAAGAAACATGAAGAATAGAAAAAATTAACCCATTGGAGATGAATCTGGACCCCTATTGCGGTAAAATGCAATCAAAAAGAAAACCGAGTCATCGCATGCAAAGAGTTAATAGTGGGAAACGCATGTCATATTTAACAGTAGATTTCAGAAGGATAGTACCGTTTAGATTGGTAGAGTGAACCTGAAGTAGTTAAGAGTGCGATAGAGGGAGGGAAGGAGAGAGAGGACAGAAAGTAAAAAAAAGAAAGAATACCAATAGATTAAGTGCGGTGCCATTGAAAGGATAACTTGTGATCATCCCAAATTCAATTAAAGATTCTTGTATCTTCAAGATTGTTTTTTTTTTTTTTTTCACAGTTTATCAGCGCCTTATTTATTTGTATATTGGTGTTATTTCTAATAATTATTTTATTTTTTTTTCATCTCTAATTCTCTCTACACTTTTGGATATCTGTTTGTGGTTTCTTCTTCGTAGTGTTTGCGGATTATTTCTGTATCCCCCCTTGTCCAGACCACAGCGATGGTCGTCTAGTGGTTAGGACATTCGCCTCACACGCGAGAGATCGCGGGTTCGATCCCCGCCCGTCGTGTGTTTTCTCTCCGTCATTTCTTTTTTGGGTTGCAAATGAAAAGAGGTAATATTGAGTTCTTTATTTTATTGTTATTTTTTATTTCTGTCGGAGATGACCTTTCTATCTTGGTTCTTTGCTAATAGTTACATGGTTGGATAGAGAATCTTTTTTTGTGTGTGTTTGTGTTCTTTTGAACTCAGTGCAGAGCAGATGGATGATGGGGTTTTACTACTAATATTACTTTATTATTTGTGTACTTGTTCCAGTTAAAGATGATGATTGCTTTTATTTTCTCTTGTGGGCTATAATTTTTGTAGTGTAGTGGTTTTGTTGTTGTATTTTTTTTTTTCTTTTTCAAATTGCTTCACTCACATAAGATACTTGAATTGTATGAACTTCACCTTCGATGCGGTTCAGAGAAAAAGGGCGGAGAGAAACTTGTATGAACTATGTACGATGTGTAAATGTACAGCACTCAAAAAAAAAAAATAATAATAATAAAAGCATGTTTGCATATCTTTTTTTGTGAATAATATACTATTTTTTACCTATTTTTAGTGAGATTTACTGTATTTGTGCATTGTGTTTACGTTGTTTCTTCAGTGTCATGTTTAGACTTGATCACGGTGAATGTATTTCTCCTTCTCTTATTTTTCATTACACAATTCTTTTTGGTTTCTCTTTTTTTCTCCTTTATCATTTCCATGACGTGTTAGTAGAAGCCTAAGCTACAAACGCTACTTTGCAGTTGAAGGCTTTGAAAGGAATCACCAGCCACAACACATACAAACACAAGTACTTTTTGGTATTCACTTCAGGTATTCAATAACCTCTTTGGTCTGACGAAAAGAACGAGAAGACAGTAAGGACGAAAGAGTAACCATGAAGTACAACATGCACCACTCTCTGTTTGTTGTATTGCCTATCTTGTTGCTTGGCTGCATCAGTGGGTATGCTCAAGGCGAACCTGAGCAATTAAGGGCCACCATTCTATTTGCCGAAAAACAGGTAACGTCAGCTCCATCGACAAGAAACCGATTCCATTCGAGGTTTTTGTCGTATTGGACTCCTCCGACGCCAGAAACCCCACCCCGTAAATTTTACACACCCTATCTTATGCAAGTGAATGGGGAATTGGTGGCAATGGCCAGTGCTACTGTACAACCCGGTTTATCAAATAATCAGTATGAGATTGTTGACTTTCAGAGACGAAAGAGCAGTGATAATGGAACCAAATGGAATGAAGAGTATGAAAGAATTGAACCTCTTCATTTCAACCGATACAGTAAAGATTTTGTTTCTTCACCGGATATGAAAGACTATTATCCTGCGTTTGTTCTTGTGGAAAGCAATAATACTCCAACCGTGAAGGATTCTCCATATATTCTCTCTACGACCTCGGAGAAAAAGGATTCTATTCTACGCATTATGGAGGTGAAACCTGAAAAAAGCAGTAGTAAAGGGTATACTATGGGATTTGCGTCTGTACTTGCTTCATTTCCTTTTCAGCAGAACCACGAGGACTTTATACAATTTGTTGGTAACACAAGTTCACCAATTTTAAAAATGAACAGCACTACACTTGTGTTTCCAGTTCAACTGCTTTCAAGATACAACCGGACTGCCGCAGGAGTTATGTATTTTAAACCCGATGAAAGAGTTTGGAAGCTTGATGGAGTCGTGTCTGAAAGGAGTATTTATAATCCTGCTGTTGTTGAGTGGGAAAATGGTAAGTTAATGATGATTGCTCAGCATGACAGCGGTTATTACAGAGTGTACGAGTCCACCAATTTGGGAAAGAATTGGAAAGAGTCTACCAGTACACTCTCTCGTGTGTGGACCAACTCCCCTATACCACCTGGTCGTGGAAGTCAAAACAACTTTATTACGGCAACAATTGATAATAAGAGTGTCATTCTCTTTACGCAGTCTGTGGAAACTGAAGCGGGCAACGAACTTCATCTGTGGCTCACTGATAACACACACATTTATCATGTTGGTTTGATATCTAAAGCTCAGAAAGAGACAACCAGCACTTTATTGTTCAAGGATGACAAACTGTACTGTCTGTATGAGAGTCATAAAGAGGAAGATAACCACAAGGTTCTTTTTGTGAATTTGACGGTCGCTATGAAAAAGATAAAGATTGTTTTATCTACCTGGACCAACCAGGACACCCTCGTGTCGAAATGTCACTGCCATAAGGATGAAAAAACTTGTGCTACTTGTGACTCTCGTATTCCAACTACTGGATTGGTGGGCTATTTGTCTGGAAACATCGATGGTGATAAATGGAAGGATGAATACCTCTGCGTGGATGCAACTGTAAAGGGGGCCATTCCAAGAAATGGATTCAAAGGTTTAATCTTCAAAGGTGCCGATGCAGGAGCAATATGGCCTGTGAGCACAAATAGAGCAGCAAGACAGTATCACTTTACAAACTATGCATTTACTCTTGTGGCGACGGTAACTATCCACGAGTTCCCCACCGAAAGTCGACCTTTGTTGGGTGTGAGGCTGAATAAATCCAAAAAAGAAATTCTTTTGGGAGTGTCGTACAATAAAAACAAAACGTGGAGCACTATAAGCAAGAGTTTTGTCAAGGCTTTAACAAGTAAATGGAAAGAAAACGAAACATATTCAGTTGTATTGACATTTGATGGAGGAAAAGGCTCTGTGTATATTGACGGTATTCTTATAGACGAGAGAGCTGACTTAAAAATCGCAGAGAAGGAAGAAATATCCCATTTTTACTTTGGTGAGTACAGAGAGACTGTCGACGGCACTCACATGACAGTAACAGACGTCATGCTATACAACCGTGTGCTGAAAAATATTGAGATTGATGCGCTGTTCGGGAACAAGGTAAACACTTCGTTACCACAATCCGTTACGAAGACTATGGCCGAGGAGTTATTCAAACAGAGCAATAATGATACTCATACCATGGTAAGGGAAGTAAAAATACAACATCAAAACACAACTTCACAAAACAATGACACTTCAATCCGAACGGAAGCTACTGTTGATCTTCCTGCGGCTCTCTCTGAATCTGCGGCTGAATCTGCGCCTCAACAAGAAAGTCAGTCGCCAGTTACTGAGACTTATGAAACTCAAGAGAATCAACAGCATGAACAAAATGCAACAGAAAAGAGAACTTTTTCATCAACTCCGGTGCCGGTTTCCAGTACGAACACAACGCAAGACCTTTTGCAGAAGACAAATCATTTAATGATCAACAATACTGTTAATGCCCACAAAAATAAAACTATTGATGGTACTGTTCGTATCTATGAATCTGTATTACCAATGCTTGTTTTGGGATTGTGGGCTCTTGCAACAGTTTTCCCATAAATGTGTGTGCAACCACGTGAATAGAATTTCTAATTGGGCTTCTTTTCATCAATAAAAAAAAAAAAAATTGCTGTCCATAGTGTGGACCCTTTTCTTTTTAATTGTTTTCTCTTTTTTTTCTTGCTGTTTTTCCCTAGTGCTCTGCACCATGGAATTCTTTTCTTTTCTTTTTTTTTGGAAATTAACTGTTTGCTACAATCTCTGGAGTCCAGGGATTAACTCCTAACGCCACTTTTTTTGCCCACACACGATGCTTGATTTGTCGACCTCACCTTTTGCAGAGTGCGGATATAACAGAGGAGCAAGCGAGCACATTGAGGGCCGCACTGGGTGAGAATGATGTATGACTGGGTAAAGATTCGATGGGATGATATTAAAAATAAGTTTTTTTTTTTCTTGTGAGGTGAAAAAAGATTTTTTATTTTTATTTTTGCAAGCAATCTATTGTGTGTTCTTGTTTTAATTCTGTTTCTGTTTTGTGTGTGGGGGTTTTCACTGTGGGATTGTTTTTTAAATTACTATTCAGTTTCTATTGTGTGTGTGTGTGTTTTTTTTTTTTTGTGGGGGTTCACTATGGGATTTGGTCTAATCGTTTCTTTATTGGGGTAATATCATCAGTATGGATGTTTTTTTTCTTTTCCCTAGGGAGAATGTTGTTCATGAATGTACCGTTGTTATGATGTCCTAATAATCTGTTTTCGTTACTTGGTGCCTTTGTTGGCATGTGTTTTTTTCTTCCTTTTTTTTTTGTTTTTCTTACCATTATGTACGCTGATTCAAAATAGTTGAATAGACACTGTACATGAACATTTATATGGTTTAAGGGGTTTGTTTTGATTGCTGTGTTCTCTCCGAGAACTGACTCATTCTGGAGAGGTCTACAGTGTGTTGTGTGTACCACGGTATACATTTGGTGAACACTGAGCACTGGTTGGGGAATGGGACAGTGGAGTGCAGAGTCCCATATGTTTCTCTACTTGAACTGCCCCGATTATCTTTCATCATGGTTTGCCAGCATTCCCCCTGTTACTTCTTGACGGTGTTATTTGACTGGACATTTTGCCGTTTGTGTGTGTATGTGTATGTGGTTTCCTTTCCATTGGAAATGGAATAAGTAATGGAGAGTGAGAACCAATGGTGTTGGGTAGGAATACATCTCTGCTGTTGTAATATTCCTCTTCTTCACATGGGTATTCCCCTAACGGCTGCCTGCCGTATTCTGATTGTATATGCATGTGCGTATTTGTGTGTGTGTGTGTGGACTCAACCTATGGATGGGCTGATGTGTGTATTGCCTCATTGTTTTG